>NW_026416698.1:0-266 GCF_001194135.2 Octopus bimaculoides | reverse complement strand
AGTGAGAGAGAGGGAAAGAGAGAAGAGAGTGAGAGAGAGTAAGAGAGTAACGGTGAGAGAGTAAGAGAGTAAGGGTGAGAGAGTAAGAGAGAAGAGAGTGAGAGAGAGTAAGAGAGAGGAGAGAAAGAGTAGGGGTGAAGAGAAGTGGGAGTGAAGAGAAGAAGGAAGAGAAGTAGGAGTGAAGAGAAGTAGGAGTGAAGAAAAGTAGGAAGAGATGTAGGAGTGAAGAGAAGTAGGAGTGAAGAGAAGTAGGAATGAAGAGAGGT
>NW_026416697.1:0-276 GCF_001194135.2 Octopus bimaculoides | reverse complement strand
TACGAACGAGAAGGTGAATGACAATGACCTTTTTGTGCGCACAGTCTGTGAAAGACCATGCCTGTCTTTTGCTGGGTTCAAATCTCATTTGCGAACCCATGGAAAACGAACCTCCACCAACTATTCTTCCAATATATGTCTGTGAATACTTTTCAATGCAGTGTATGCCAGAGCGTTTGCAAATCCAACGGAGGCCTCAAAAGACATTTTAAGATCTACAAAGATCAAAACTTATCTGCAGCTCTTGGTGGTCCAAATTGGATGTGCAATCTATGT
>NW_026416696.1:0-308 GCF_001194135.2 Octopus bimaculoides | reverse complement strand
ATGCATGGACACGTACATATACATACGTATAGATAAACCAACGGCTGTATATACATGCGTAATGGCATACAAATATATTTATATTACACATACATATACACACATAGTGACCTATCAACACATTAATATATATACCTAAATATATACACGTTTAAGCACACCAACATATATTACTCTGTTACACAAACATATACGCGTATCATTTATATGACGTATACATAAACATGTTGAGATATGTGGGATCTATTCCATCTCAATCACAGCTAACCACCTACACTTTTTTCTGCAAAATAGGAGTAGTTTATCCT
>NW_026416695.1:0-413 GCF_001194135.2 Octopus bimaculoides | reverse complement strand
TGATGATGACGATGATGACGACGACGACATTGATAATGATGACGTTGATGCAGCTGATGCTGGTGATGATAATGATGATGATGATGGTGGTGGTGATGATGATGCATTCACTGATGTATATTGTCCATACAGTTAACGTTGCCATGGCATTTCCTGTAAACTTCGCTATGTTTACTGTTGGTGTTGCTGTTCTTGTTGTTGCTGATGCTGACGTCATTGTGCTGTTGCTGTTACTGTTACTATGACTGCCGTTACATTTCAGCCTGATTATATTTCTGCTGTTGCTGTTCTTATTACATCCAATGTTGCTATTCTTGCTGATAATCATGTTGCTGTCATTGCGATCTCAGTGAATGCATCACCGACATCATCATCATCATCATCATCATCATCATCATCAACATCATCATCAT
>NW_026416694.1:0-361 GCF_001194135.2 Octopus bimaculoides | reverse complement strand
TTCTAGAAGCACTGTGTTCCACCCACATGTAACAATAAAATTTCCCACACACTCTATGCCAACAAACCAAACTACATCTCTTCTCTTCCTCTTTCATGCACTACGCTTATCTCTCACTCCTCAATCTTGTCCTCATGGCCCTGCTCACTGTGTCATTGCTATCCAGTATCTCTCACCCTCTGCTCTATATACTCAGGTTTTCACCACTCACTGCATTCCCCACCACCACTCTCTACTCATGCTCTTTTGGCAATGCCCTGTGACTTATGTCCTGACCTCCATGCCTGAAGGGTATGTATGAAGGGTATGTATGTCTTGGCACTTGTCACCATCTATCTTTCTCTTCTTTTACTTTACCATC
>NW_026416693.1:2310-2471 GCF_001194135.2 Octopus bimaculoides | reverse complement strand
TATTATTATTATTATTATTATTATTATTATTATTATTATTTCTTTTTTCATGGGTTTTGTTGGAACTCCTGGAGTTTTTCATACGTCGTAATGTGTTACCTGTAACCTACAGTACCATGCTATCTGTTCTTTTCAGCTATCTAATACTTTCCTGGTTATTC
>NW_026416693.1:1429-2300 GCF_001194135.2 Octopus bimaculoides | reverse complement strand
TGCTATCTGTTCTTTTCAGCTATCTAATACTTTCCTGGTTATTCTGACCGTGCAAAGTTCTACTGGACGCTTTATTCCAATTTCCTTTATATTCCTCTTGATGCCTTCTGCTACTGTCCCCAAGGACCCAACAATAATTGGCACAATCTTCACTTTCTTTATTTTCTATAGCCGGACTATTTCCTACTTAAGAGGGTTGTATTTATTGTTTCGCCTTCCTTCTTCACTACTCGTGGGTCAAAGTGGCATGCAACATCAACTATATAGCACATGTGGTGCATCTTGTCGACCACCACTAAGTCCGGTCTGTTATGCACTAGCAGCTGTGGTTACATTTTGAAATATATTTATATGCTTTACTACCAATACTTGTTTGGATTGAGAAATCACAGGGGATTTTGCTAGTCTCTGACTCCGCTAATCTCTGCAGTTTGTGCTCATGTAGCACTTTCCAATGTAGCACTTTCGCTACCTAATCATGTCGCCATAACTTGTAGTTATTTTGGGCAAGACTAGGGCATTCGTTTGTGATATGGGCAATGGTTTCATCCACTCTATTACAGATACGACACAGGGGAGGAGACACTTACTCATTCCAAAGGTTAACCCTTCAGTTCGTAGTCATAGCTTGGTCTTGCGCTGCCAGTATAGTGCTCTCGGTCTCTTCTATTAATGTTCCTTTCTTCAGCCAATCCTACCTATTCTTTATAGCAACTTCTGTTGTGACTACATGGAATTGATTGTGTAGTCCCTTGTTGCGTAATTCTTCCTCGTGTCCTTTTTGTACTTCTTCGTACGTTTTTTCCTTTTTTCTCTGCTTTCAATACTCCCCCATTATTATTATTATTATTATTATTATTATTATTATTAT
>NW_026416693.1:967-1340 GCF_001194135.2 Octopus bimaculoides | reverse complement strand
CTGATAAGGGTACACTAGGCACATGCATCACAACCATGTGTGCGCGACATACTAATTTCATATCAAGATAAACTGCGCTTGACCTCTCAGGTGGGGCCTCCTTAGAATTTTCTTCAGGTCGAATAGCGCATCCCGCTTAAAAGGTCAATGAATAAGGTTTGTTTAAGAATGTTAAACGAAGCACCCATGTTTCCAGAGGTGAAGTATTTAAACCCCCAAAGAATTCCTCTTAGCACATAGCTATGATGCTCCCCCACTTCTGCTCGTGATCAGAGATGCACATATTGTCAGCCACGAAGGGACCTGCTCAACTGGTTATGGTTAAGGTTATTATTATTATTGTTGTTGTTATTATTATTATTATTATCATTAT
>NW_026416693.1:682-801 GCF_001194135.2 Octopus bimaculoides | reverse complement strand
GTTGTCTATTCTGTATTTGATGTAATTCGTTCTTAGTGCTTTCTCGTGGGTAGCACAGATTAGACACTCCGATTATTATCATTATTATCATTATTATTATTATTATTATTATTATTATT
>NW_026416693.1:0-216 GCF_001194135.2 Octopus bimaculoides | reverse complement strand
GTAGTTTTATTTTTATAGCCTGCTTTCACTTCACTACCGAGCGCAGCTCTGTGTGCCTTGAGTATGTGCTTTGGTTTGCTGTCATGCTCTTATGGTTACTGTAGAGAAACGTTGTCATCTGCTAATATTAATACATCAATTAGAAAGCATTTTTTTCTTCACGATCTCTGACAACTATATCTGGCTTATTAGCCTTAATTTCTCTATCTGTGTGTA
>NW_026416692.1:0-430 GCF_001194135.2 Octopus bimaculoides | reverse complement strand
TTTAGTTGACTTTCCATTCGCCTTTGTTGCCTTTTCTGCACCAGTTGCGTTCTGTGGTTTGGATTTTCGTTCGTTTATTGCCTGGTTGAAAATCTGACTGGTCGTCTGGCTGCAAGTTAGGCTGGTTATCTGGCTGCATGCCAGGCTGCACGTCAGGATGGTCGTCTGGTTGCACCTGAGACTGGTCTTGTTTTGGAGCAAGACGGTATGTGACGCAACCTGGAAGGAATTCGTCATCACCAAAGACATCCCTGTTACAGGGTCAGATGCCACTGACTTGAAATCCTTCCTGGATCGCCGGGATGTCCTAAATGGTCATCGTTTTACCTGGGTGCGATTTCAGTCATCCAACGTATGCCCTATTCACGTACTTCTTAAGAAGAACATAGACCCTCCGATGGCGTGGCTGTAGCTTATGTGATCAGAATGG
>NW_026416691.1:0-560 GCF_001194135.2 Octopus bimaculoides | reverse complement strand
ATATATATATATATGTATGTATATATACATAAATATATAAATGTGTATATGAATATATAGTTGTATATATGAATGTATATGCAAGTATATATATGAGTGTGTGTGTGTGTGTATTTATGTGTGTATGTGTGTATATATGTCTGAATTTATATGCATGTGTGTAAATCGGAAGAAATTTGTATATCTATAGCTGTAAGCATCAAATCGTTCTAAATACACCCAAATGCAACCGTATTCGGAAATAAACAGCCTACCCCCATAACGTCCCTTCTCATACACATACATAACATAGCCATATTGGTGATGTAGTCCGAGGCAGGGCTTTATGATAAAGGGCTGCAGCCTCTCTCTATACCGTACCGGGTCTAGGTAAAATCTCTGATATCTCTGAAAACGTTAGCAAATATTATTTTCTACTCTAGGCACAAGGCCCGAAATGTTGGGGGAGGAGGGGCCAGTCGATTAGATCGACTCCAGGACGCAAGTGGTACTTAATTTATCGACCCTGACAGAATGAAGGGCAAAGTCGACCTCGGCGGAATTTGAACTCAGAACGTAGC
>NW_026416690.1:0-226 GCF_001194135.2 Octopus bimaculoides | reverse complement strand
ACGCCAACCACTCTGAGAGTATAGTGGGTGCTTTTATGTGCCACCGGCACAAGAGCCAGTCAGCCGGTACTGGCAATGGCCACGCTCAAATGGTGTTTTTACGTGTCACCTGCACAGGAGCCAGTCCAGCGGCACTGGAAACACCCTTGCTCGAATGCTGTTTTTCATGTACCACCAGCACAAGTGCCAGTAAGGCAACACTGGTAATGATCATGCTCGAATGGTG
>NW_026416689.1:0-412 GCF_001194135.2 Octopus bimaculoides | reverse complement strand
ATATATATATATACACACATTTCATGTAGGTAGGGTTAAAATCCAAGCTGTGTTCTTTTCAAGCACATCTGCTCCTTTTAGTATTACAATTGGCATTATTTGATTGTCTGTCAGAAGAATTTCTAATAGGAAATCTCTTATTTATCCAACATTTACAATTTTGTAATTCCTATTAGCAAATGAAACATGTATAATGGTGAATAAATAATACCAAAAATTTTTTCTAACTTCCTGATTTGATATATACATACATTTGTATTTGTGTGTGTGCATGTGGCTTTGTGTGTGTGTGTGCATGTGGCTTTGTGTGTGTGTGTATGTACACGTGTGGCTTTGTGTGTGTGTGTGTACACGTGTGGCTTTGTGTGTGTGTGTATATGTTTGTGTGTGTGACTAAGACTGTTGGCAATTT
>NW_026416688.1:0-208 GCF_001194135.2 Octopus bimaculoides | reverse complement strand
CGGAAACTGAAAGAAGCCCGTTGTATATATGTATATATATATGTGTATGTATGTGTATGTTTGTGTGTATGCGTTTGTCCCCCCAACATCGCTTGACAACCGATGCTGGTGTGTTTAGGTCTCCGTAACTTAGCGGTTCGGCAAAAGAGACTAATAGTATAAGTACTAGGCTTGCAAAGAATAAGTCCTGGGGTCGATTTGCTCGACT
>NW_026416687.1:0-361 GCF_001194135.2 Octopus bimaculoides | reverse complement strand
TATGTGTATGTCTGTGTGTGTGGATGGATGTATGTATATGTGCGTATGTACATACATACGCACATAGCCATTATTCAGTTTCATTTCAAGATTTCTTGCCAAAAGAGCAAGAGCTGGTTTCTAATCAAGATCCAAGGCTCCTTCAATGGAATTTCAACACCAACAACAAGGTATTTTTGTTTGTATGTATGTATGCATGTATGGTAATTTTCGTGGGATTTCCCTTTTGTCTGTGGTTGGAAAGGTGCTCGCCCGCATTTTGTTGGAACGTTTAAATACCTTTATAGTTCCAAATATAGTGTCTGAGTCTGAGTGTGGTTTTCATTCCTCCAGGGGCACAGCTGATTGTATCTTTACTGTC
>NW_026416686.1:0-923 GCF_001194135.2 Octopus bimaculoides | reverse complement strand
TTTGCTCGAACTTTTTGTTTAAGTGTTTCATTCGCTGACATTAGTTCTTCCTCTTGTTGAGAGTCTATATTTTCTCATAATCTTCCTGCCTTTTCTTGATCTTACACCATTTCCAGAGATTAGCTCAGTTAATATTGATATCTCCCTACGCAATGATTCAATACCAGTTTCAATTCCACTCCTCCAGTTTGATTTTCTTTTCGAATTTGGTATTGTTGGCTTTTTGGGTGTTAAACAGCGTCTTTTGATTACCTTAGCAACAGAGTAAATAATTTCATTTAATTTATTAAGATCGGGTTTTAGTTGTTGTATGATCTCTTGTGTAACACAGTTGCCAATTTTTATTTGCGTTTTATGTTGGTGTGCATTTGAGTGTTTATGGAGTGGTTCCCTGTCATTCATATTTTTATGCCCTACAATTGCAAGCTCATTCAGAACTTCCTGCTTCATTTTAATGATCGATTTACTGTGTTGTTCAGCAAATATGTGGTCTTCAAATTCTGTTTCGACACCATTTTCCTGGCTGTTTTCCCTAGGGTCATTACATTCTTCTTTTTCTTCAGGCTCATGAGTGGCTTCGGCAGATGGTCGCCTTTCAGTCAATGTTTGTGGTCCAACATTCCTCTCCTCTGCTTCGTTATTTCTTCCCAAACTTATATTTAGGTCATTCTCTACCACCTTTTTAATAGAGGTTTATTATTATTATTATTATTATTATTATTATTATTATTATTATTATTGTTCAGTAGTTTTATTTTTATAAAGTGCTTTCACTTCACTACCGAGCGCAGCTCTTTGCGCCTTGGGTATGTGCTGTGGTTTGCTGTGGTGCTTTTATGGTTACTGTATTGAAAGTGTTTTGCGTATTGAAAGTGTGTGCAGTGCCCAGTAGTGCAATTTTCCGTATGTTATATATATTTGTA
>NW_026416684.1:0-411 GCF_001194135.2 Octopus bimaculoides | reverse complement strand
ATATTTCCTGTTGGTGTTGCCGGTCGTGATGATGGTCGTGGAGATGGCGGTGAAGATAACTGTAATAGTGCGTTTCATATTGTTGTTACTAGTGTTGTTGTTGTTGACATTATTGGTGTTTGGTGGAGATGTTATTTAGCCCCAGGACAGTGTGATGCTCTATTAGACATATGATGAAAGATATTCCGTCTATGGCCATATTTTTCAAGATAGTCTAGCTATGGTCACACCATCCAATGCATATTACCGTTTTGAGATGTTAGTGTCTTATTTGAGGGAGAGATAGCTGATATTTCTAGCAGATCGAATGATCACGTATCGGGACACTGCTTCGCATATTGATGGTGGTGGAAGCAGCGGCAGTATACTTTCCTGCCTCATGGCAGTCATCAAGGTCCCGTCTGACAGATG
>NW_026416683.1:0-425 GCF_001194135.2 Octopus bimaculoides | reverse complement strand
TATATGTGTGTATATTTTATGTGTTGATATGTTTTTCTAAGTGAGTATTAATGTATATTTATGCATTCTTTTATATATATATATTTATGTATGTATATGAGTTTGTATGTGTGTGTGTATATTGTGCATATATATGTATGTGCATTTGAGTATACATAAGTATATTTTTTGTGTGTATAAACTAGAGAATACATATGTGTGTATATATTTTTTATTCTTATATATATGTATATATGTATGTATTTGTATATAATATGTATATATTTGAGAGTATGGAAGGGTGAGTGTGAGTGTGTATTTATATATACTATTCTTTATTTATTTATATGTGTGTATGAGTGTATTTGTATATATTTGTATACTTAGATAGGTATATGTGTGTATGTGTAGATATATATATATATATATATATATATATATATATA
>NW_026416682.1:0-311 GCF_001194135.2 Octopus bimaculoides | reverse complement strand
AGTAGTAGTAGTAGTAGTAGTAACAATAATAATAATAGACAATGTGGCCAGATAAACGCGAATACAAAAGGACACGACAATGTGGCCAGATATGTCCACTAGCTGTAGTGCGGTAAACAAACCTCGAGAGAGCCGAACAATGGTATGAACACAAGCCAGAGGGAGTAATGGAAAACGAACATTACAAAATACTCTGGAATTTTAACATACAATGCAACCAAGGCATACAGGCGAAGCGGCTTTTATGTGTATAACAGGTCAGACACCAGTTTTTTTATGTTGGTTGTTTGTTATCACAACAGGTCGTTGAA
>NW_026416681.1:0-213 GCF_001194135.2 Octopus bimaculoides | reverse complement strand
CTTTCACAAACAGGGCCAAATGCAAAATAAAGAATCAAAATTAGAAGCAACAGATGCCAAACTAGGATCGAAAGTCAACCCCGACAAATCAAAGATTATGTGGTGCTTTAATGAAGAAAACATTGAACGTATTAAACTAGAAACTGGTGAACAAGAGGATGTCGCCAAGTTTATGTATTTAGGTATTAAGATAAGGTTCTCAGGCGGCACCGA
>NW_026416680.1:0-230 GCF_001194135.2 Octopus bimaculoides | reverse complement strand
TCTATCTATCTATCTATCTATCTATCTATCTATCTATCTATCGGTCTGTCCGTCAGTCTGTCTGTCTGTTTTTCTGCCTATCTGTCTTTCGGTCTGTCTGTCAGCCTGTCTGTCTGTTTTTCTGCCTATCTGTCTTTCTGTGTTTCTGTCTATCTGTCTCTCTCCGTCCCTCTCTCTCTCACACTTTCTCTACCTACCTACCGACCTACCTACCTATCTACCTCCCTCCC
>NW_026416679.1:0-265 GCF_001194135.2 Octopus bimaculoides | reverse complement strand
TGGAGCTTCTGTGTACTGGTGGAGCTTCTGTGTTCTGGTGGAGCTTCTGTCTTCTCAGCTAGCTCTTGCTCTAACAGCATCAGCTCCTTATTAAGTAAACGTTCATTATGGGACACTCAACCACATCATCCTCTATGACGGCTGCAAATCCTACATCATTTACAACTGCCACTATATTCTTTTAGGAGGCGCAATGGCCCAGTGGTTAGGACAGTGGGCTCGCGGTCATAGGATCACGGTTTCGATTCCCAGACCGGGCGTTGTG
>NW_026416678.1:0-328 GCF_001194135.2 Octopus bimaculoides | reverse complement strand
ATGTTAGAAAAATGTTATAAAATCTTTTTGGTATATAAACATTGTATATGTCTATATATATTTTTATACAGAGAAACTGAGAGAGACAAAGAAGGGATACAGTTTTAGTTTGTATTCTCATGCGCCATCCATGTTTCCGTTCCTTTCCGTGTTAGCGTCTTTGTTGTATCTAACATTTGGGGACGTTATAGAGCATGCGCCATAGAATTACTGTATTTACCCTGTTATCTGTTGTTAATTTTATGATATCTTAAATAGCTTCGTACACATGCATGTGTTCACTTTTGTACGTGTTCAACATCATTATTGTCTCAAGCATTATATATAT
>NW_026416677.1:0-260 GCF_001194135.2 Octopus bimaculoides | reverse complement strand
GAAAATACGGTAATCCTCTGATCAAGGCGATCGAATTGGCAGAATCGTTAACACATCGGATAAAATGCCTAGCAACACTTCTTCCGAATCACTATGTTCTGAGTTCACATCCCACTAAGTTCGATTGCCTTTCATCCCTTCAGGCTCGATAAGATAAAATACCAGTGGTCGATGTAATCGACTTATCCAATCCCCTCGAAATTGCTGGTTTTGACTTATGCAACCGAGCGGCGTCATTTATACGGCATGGAAAGCGGGAA
>NW_026416676.1:0-295 GCF_001194135.2 Octopus bimaculoides | reverse complement strand
TTTCGATATCGGTAAAACGTCTCCTTGGCTTTTTCTTGCTTCGTCGTTAAAATTCCTTAAATCAAACAGACCTTACACTTAATATGTGTATCTATCTATCTACATAGCAATTTTGAAAAGAGAGGAAGCTGATTACTTCGACCCCCAGGGTTCTAAAAGAGATGAAAAGCAAACTCGATCTCGGCGCCATTTGAACTCAGGACCACAAGGAATGCTGCTAAGCATTTTGACCGGCGTGCTTAACCAACCTGTCAGCTCTCCGCCTTATGTCTGTCTACATTAGATATATACACAT
>NW_026416675.1:203-513 GCF_001194135.2 Octopus bimaculoides | reverse complement strand
GTGTGTGTGTGTAGGTGTGTATTTGTGTTTATGCGTACCTGTGCTTGTGTTTCTGAGCAGATGTATATTTGTATGTAGATGTGGGTTTGTGTTGTGTATAGATGTATCTGTGTGATTGTATATGTGCGTGTATGTACATAGATGTATGTGTGTGTACATAGATATGTGTGTGTGTACATAGATGTGTGTGTGTATATGTCTGTGTGTAAATATGCCCATTAGAGTGTGTATGTATATCTATTTCAATGTAAATATATGTATGCGTATATGTCTGTGTCTGTCTGTCTGTGTATGTATGTATGTATGTATG
>NW_026416675.1:0-193 GCF_001194135.2 Octopus bimaculoides | reverse complement strand
GTGTGTGTGTGTGTGTGCATAGATGTGGCTGTGTGAGAGAGTGTATCTTTGTATATACGTAAATGTAGCTATTTACATGTGCATATATAGGTATGCACACATGAATAGATGTGTGCATTCCTGAATGTGTGTGTGTGCATGTTCATATGCATCAATATGAATGTATAGAGCTTTGTGTGCATATAACCAAGCC
>NW_026416674.1:116-366 GCF_001194135.2 Octopus bimaculoides | reverse complement strand
TTATGTTAAATTGCCGTATGTCCAGGTTTTGCTAAATGCGTTTTATTCATTAATCGTTTTTGCTTGCTATAGCCGGTTCTTTTCGTCAAGCTATCGTATTTCCAGCTGCTTCAGATGCCAAGATATCAAAAAAGTGTACCACAACGGTTTTGCTATGGAATGGCGCTACTATTTGTTCGTTTTCTGAAAAAAGGAACGTTTTGGACTTACGACACAGTTGCATAATAACAACGATATATATATATATATA
>NW_026416674.1:0-106 GCF_001194135.2 Octopus bimaculoides | reverse complement strand
TATATATATATATATATATGATTCGCCATGATAGATCGCTGACCACTACACATATGTCTTTTTTCTCTCCTTGTTTCTCTCCTTGTTTCTTTCTGTGTTCCTTTCT
>NW_026416673.1:0-254 GCF_001194135.2 Octopus bimaculoides | reverse complement strand
AATTTATTGTTATTTCAAATTGCTTGCATGTCTTTGCTGCTTTATTTTATATTAATCTTTATTTGAAATATGGTATTTCATATAAAAGAACTATGTTATAAAAATGTAATAATTAAAAAGAAACAGTTTCAAGGAAGAAATTTTGTAAGATATATTTACTTTTACATTTAAATTTACTTCTGATATGATTCCCCTGTATTCTTTTCATATGTACAGTTTTGGATATGGATCTATGTTTAAGAAGTTCATTTCAT
>NW_026416672.1:0-267 GCF_001194135.2 Octopus bimaculoides | reverse complement strand
AAGGGAATGTTCTTTATGTTGCCTGTCTCGTTTCTGTGTTTATTTTTTTCGTTGTTCGAAAAAAAATTTCGTTTTCTATGTTTTTGTTTTTTATGTTCCCGTTTCTCATTTTTTTCTACGTTTTTTTTTGTTGCTGCCATGTACCCATATATGCATGTATATATACATATATATGTAGGTATGTACATATATGTATGTATATACGCATATACTTATAAATTATTTATATAATACTAGCAGAAATACCCGGCGTTGCCCGGGTTAAAG
>NW_026416671.1:9477-10011 GCF_001194135.2 Octopus bimaculoides | reverse complement strand
CAACCACTCCGAGAGTGTAGTGGGTGCTTTTTACGTACCACCAGCACAGGTGGTGCTGGCAACGACCACACTCTTGCTCAAAATGTGTTTTTACATGCTACCTGCACGGGAGCCAGTCTGGCAGCACTGGCAACAACCATGCTCGAATGTTGTCTTTCACGTGCCACCGGCACATGTGTCAGTAAGGCGATGCTGGCAACGATGATGCTTGAATGATGCTTTTCATGTGTCACTGTCACAGGAGCCAATCCATGTCCCTGGCAATGATCACGCTTGGATGTGATTTTAACGTTTCACTGGCATGAGTGCCAATCAGGCGGTACTGTCATCGGCCACGTCAGCGATTTTGGTTTGTTTACACTTGCCTCACTAGGTCTTCTATTTGATATTCTGTACATGAATAAATGTGTATGTATTCATTTAATACACTGGAATAAATAGACATACTAGAATGTTTTTACCAGCTGATGTCTGTCAATTTTGTATCCTCTCCACTTTCTTATGTGCCGTGTATATATATATATATATATATAT
>NW_026416671.1:3726-9015 GCF_001194135.2 Octopus bimaculoides | reverse complement strand
ATATATATATATATATATATATATATATACATACATATATATACATACATATGTGTGTGTGTATGTGTGTATGCATGTGTATATAGACTTAGATGGAAGGCTTACCATTATGATAAAAAATATCATACACCTATAGGTAGCATAACTGAAGAAAAGGACCAATTTATAATTGGATTATTTAAGACAATGTGCCAGTTTTTAGGGTGAATTATGGAAGATTATTAGAAATGTGAAATTAAAAAAATATTCCCTTAGAGGTAATGGACACTTGAAGATACTGAAATGCATCGTATCAGAACTTAGAAATAAAAGAGGAGTAATTGTTCACTTAGATGAGAAATTTGTATAATCTGGACATAAACTACTACTATGAGCTTTTGAAAAAAGAAATTATTAAAAGCTATAAAATCTCTAAAAGAGTATATTAAGAACTACAAACTTAATTTCTAAACAAATTATGGAAAATTACAAATTGGATGATAAAAGACCGAGAATTGTTTTAAAGGACCATAAGGATAATTTTTGTAGTAACTCTGAAGTAAGATTGATTTGCCCAGGTATTTCTCCTATGTTGTCCATTATATCTCCAACACAAATTACTACAGTGAAAGTAAGTTTTTTACTGTATTTCCAACTTGTCAACTATTAATATATTGTCTGTATTCTCACATAGTATAAAAAATATGAAATATTGTTTTCCAAACAATTATTGCTAATTGTGGCTTGGTATGACTTATGGACTAAATTAAACAAAAGTTCATTGAAATGTTCACTTATCTGTTTAAACGTTTTCAATCTTACTTTCATGAATTGTATTATTTTTAGATATTTTGTTGTGTGCTACTTTACAAATAGTTGTGCTGCAGTGATGTGTTTATTATTCTGTGTTCGTGTTTTCTTAGGAGTCTTCTTTTTTTTTTCCCATATAATGTACAAATGGCATAAAATTATTGTGTTGTGCTATTGAGACAATTTTGGAATAGAATTGTAGATTTATGTGCTAGCAGTGGATTATTCAATGTGTGATAAGTTATCCTAATATTCTCCAGGTGATTGTGGCAGTACAGAATCTGTCTTCATCTTCATTTTGGACTCATCAATTAGTGTTCAAGCAGAAAATTTTCAGAAAATGTTAAATTTCATTATTGAATTTGTGTCTGCTGCTTCCATTGACAATGGCAATGTTCGAATCGGTACAGTTCAGATGTGAAAATCCAATTCCATTTGAATGTTTTCCAAACAAAGCAAGGAGTAATCAGTGCAGTTCTCCAAATTCCATATGTTTATGGCAGTACAAACACTTACGGTGGACTTAAAACCATGCGGACAGTAATGTTCATGACAGAGAAAGGTGACAGGCTATCCGTTCCCAATATTGCCATACTGCTTACCGACGGTGTATCAAATGTCAATGCTTATGTCACTATTCCAAAAAGCTGTGAACGCCAAAGAGGATGGCATCCACATATATGCTATTGGTATTGGTCTAAGTGACACTACAGATTTCCTCGTTACCTGTTGATGAAAACATGTTTATTGTAACCGACTTCAACAGGTTATTGAATCTGAAAGAAAGAATATTTGACAATATTGCCCAGGTATAGCAATTAGCATGTGATTACAAAACGATGTTGTATTTTAAAGCATTACTAATCAAAAATATAATTACAGCTATTCTACAGATATACATTTAACAACATCTTGTTCTGTGTTACTTTCAAGTTTGACTTTCAGTTAATGTTTTATACGAGTATTTACACTTGATGCTGCTAACAGCCCTAACAATCTCACTCAATGCCCGTTTTATTTCAATCCATACATTTCGCTGCTTTCTCTTCTATATGCTCATTTCTAATATTCAACATCCATGCGAGGAAATCTTTTCTACATCTGATGTTGCTGTGTTAAGCAGAATGAAAATAAATTACGTGTTTTGTAGATGGTGATAATCAGGTAGTAAGTTTCCTGTAGAATATCCCCTACTAATATATGTATATATTACAAGATAAGTTACATGTTGCTGTGTCTTTCTTGAAATAATGCAGTCAATGTACTAATGCCATCATCAGGCCGTCCATTTGCTTCTCTCTTTCTGAATAATTTCATTCCTTATACGCTTGATATTCCAGCTATGTTCTTACTACATCTAAATCACATGATATACATAATATTGCCCTTTATTCTTCCCTAAGTTGTATTAACTACTCTGTCAATAATACAATATTTTCAGCAATGTTTATAATCATGCTTTGAATAGATACTTGGATGAAAGTTTCTAGAACATCCTGATAAATTACAAAATCTGTTCTCAAGAGTCTATAGTAATATGTTTGTTAATTTATTGTCTACATTTGTATACATGTGTATCATGACCCGACTTTTCATCTGATGTCACTTTCTCCAACATCACTTCATCAACGTCTTTTGGTTTGATGTCTTTTTGTCTGATGATTTTTTTTGTGCAATGACTTTCTGTCGAATTTTAAATAAACTCTTTAGAAAACAAGTTGAATATCAAAATCAAATAATCATTGAGAATTTGATTGGTAGGATCCAAGTAAAATAATGTGGAAAAATGTATTTGAAAAAAGTCACTTTAAAAAAGTAATAAAGTATAACTAATGATCTATGATCACTTAAAATTGATGCAAATTATATGCCACACTCTTCAAAAAATCAATTTTTCTTGTTGACCCATATTCAGTGACAGATCTTTTGAGGCATTCAGTTATTCTTCAATATTGTGTACATGAATTTGACGGATCTCCTCAAATTTGGGTCATTTTACCTTGAACAAACCCTTCCTCTTCCTTCAGAGCTTTTCTAGCATTTAATGAATCTACATCAGCTGGATGAAGGTGCTCACTAGAATAAAAAATAATTTTTGGCTCATTGTTTTCCGTTACCGTGTGAATTCATACTGAACACAACCTTCTTTTCTCACTTACCCAGTATTCTTTTCCTAGTTTTATATTGCTTCAATGAAAATTGTAGATGTAATTACTTTCATCAACTATTTTTCTTTTGTTTTTGGTCAATACTATGGACTTTATCATTTTGGGATAGGTAAATTAAAAATGTGTACACTAAATTTGCAGCACTTTCTATACACAGCACCATATTTAAGAGAGAGAAGGAAAAAAAAGAAAGTAAAACGTAAAACTGTTAACAGAGAAGGAAAAAAAATGGTAATAATCCTATAATAAAACTTATTATAGTTCTATAAATATATCATTAGAGATAGTTTACCTTGTTTAATAAAGTGTCTATTTAAAATTGAACAGAAAGTCATTGGACAAAAAAAATCATCCGACAAAAAGACATCAGAACAAAAGATGTGGATGAAAAGACATTTGACAAAGTGACGCTGGATGAAAAGACATAGCATCATATGCATATCTAGTAATAATAATAGAAAATTTAAATGGATTAGGATCCATTTGATTTATTTACGTTATATGCTTTGAAATAATTTTGGATTCTACTGTTATCTGCATACACTGCTTATGACATTCATTAAAGTTAAAGATGAAATCTTACCAATTTCCACTTATCTAATGTATGTTATTCCTTGCATACTTTTGAAAAGAAGCTAACACTGTCTTGTAGAGGAATAAAACTTCCCTTTTAAATAACATGAAACATTTTGCCAATACATTTTTTTTCTGCATTCATTTTAAAATTTGAAATAAAATGCTCATGAATTATTCCTTAACCAAATATATGTATTGGCAATGTAAATGCATATTTATGCATAAATATATTTACGTGTGTACGTACATATGTTTTCATATGTGCATATATGCATTGATATATAGAGGTATATGTATCTAGATAGATAAATGTCTATTTATATAGAGATATAAATTTATTAATGAGGGTAGAGATTGATATTAATCAATTAAAACCAGTGGTCTAGCATATTAAAAAAATCCGAAGGTTAAAATTATATTACATACAAAAATAAGAGAAATGACCAGCAAAAGTGGACTCCTATATGCTAGAAATAGATGCCGAATCATCTAACCACGAAAAAAATGTTCTCAGTAAAAATTCAGCGACACAACAGACTGTAAAAGGGCAAGACAAATGAAAAAATACTAAATAAAAAAAACGATTAACCTACGTACCATGGTTTCACCTGTTAAAATTTACATAAATAAATATCTGCAGGATCATTAGCGTAGTCTGTCGATTTAAAATATAATTTCCAGAACTAGACGCACGACGTCCACCCGAAAGGAAGCACGTGTAGAGTTCTACAAATTACATTCAGTGTATCTTTTCAAATGCCTTCAATCTGGTGCGCTAAGTCCGGAAATAATTCTGCAGTTAATAAATTTTTGCAGCTAATTTACTGGTTTGAGAATATCTATTCTCAAACCGGTAAATTTTTGCAGTTAATTTACCGGTTTGAGAATAGATATTCTCAAACCGGTAAATTAGCTGCAAAAATTTATTAATAGCAGAAGGACTTAGCGCGCCAGATTGAAGACATTTGAAAAGATACACTGAATGTAATTTGTAGAACTCTACACGTGCTTCCTTTCGGGTGGATGTCGTGTGTCTAGTTCTGGAAATTATATTTTAAATCGACAGACTATGCTAATGATCCTGCAGATATTTACTTATGTAGTTTTAACAGGTGAAACCATGGTACGTTGATACAATGATGCAGATATATATGTGTGCAAGTTGTTGAAGGGTGTACACATTTACATACAAGAAGGTTCCATCATCGAAGTGAATTATATTGATTATCAGCAAAATTCATTACTATTGTCTATATATGTATAAATTTTTATCGTTATGCCTTTGCTATATACGTTTTGCGTATTTCTCATATTTTCTTTGCATTTCACGCAAGTTGTCTGCTTTGGACCTTTGAAATGAACATTTGAAAGTTTCTCGGAGTGAATATTATACTTGTTCAATGTTGCATCCCTGCAAATTCTTCATATATGTAGTGTGATTTTACTGTTTTTCTGTCAATATGGAATATGATTTTCCGTGGAATTGTTGCTACAGGATTGAAGGTGGTGTTTTCTGAAGAGAATAAAGTAAAAGTACTTTGTTGTTCTTCATGTAAAAGACTTTGCCACCTTCCCGAGCGTCAAAATAATACACCTTCTTGCTTATACACGTTTCTTCATCTTTTGTTTTTCTGTAAATTTCAACTATATATGCATATACATATTGGCAGTAAAAATGAATATGTAGAGTATAAGTATCTTCAAATGTGTAAGTATATACACTTTCACTTGTATATATATATATATATATATATAT
>NW_026416671.1:2071-3103 GCF_001194135.2 Octopus bimaculoides | reverse complement strand
CAGCTGTGGAGAAAACTCCAGCACCTGCCATTACACTACCAACAAAGGGTAAGGCTCTTGTACTGCTCCACATCTTCTTCGTTAATACAGTGTTGTATATGAGCACTTGATTTTGTTATGTGTCCACGTTTACGTGTGAGAGAGTGTCATCATCGAGATGAATTCTGTTGATTATCAGCAAAATTCTATGCTGTTGTCTATATATGTATAGATTCTTAGCTTTTTCTTTTTGCCATATGCGTTTTTCGTGTTTCTTGTATTTTGTTTTCGTTTTGTGCAAGTTGACTAGTTTGGACTTTCGAAGTGAACGTTTGGAAGTTTGTTGCTGTATAAAATATTCCTGTTCCATTCATCATTTATATTGTGTGTATTTTGTTTTTGTTTTGTCATCATGGAATATTATTTACCCTGGAGTTATTGCTACTAGTTTAAAAGTTGTGTTTTCTAAAGTGAAAGTACTTTGTTGTTGTTCTGCTTCTTCCTGTCATATATTGTTTGAAATTCTCAAAACTTCGTTCTATACGAGTTTTCAGATAGGGGAGAGGAAACTGTTTGCCATGTTTGATTTTTTTACATAGCCATATGAAATAAATATGGTGTAAAGTTGTTGTGTGGCTTCGTTGAGAGAGTTTCGGAATAGAAATGTAGATTTATGTGCTAGCAGTGGATTATTCGATAAGTGATAAGTTATCCTAATGTTCTGCAGGTGAATGTGGCGCTGTAGAATCTGACATCATCTTCATTTTGGACTCATCAACTAGTGTCCAAAAAGAAAACTTCCAGAAAATGCTTAATTTCATTGTTGATTTTGTGTCTGCTGCTTCCATTGACAATGGCAATGTTCGAATCGGTGCAGTCCTTTACAGTTCAGACGTGAAAATCCAATTCCATTTGAATGCTTTCCAAACAAAGCAAGAAGTAATCGATGCAGTTCTCCAAATTCCATATGTCTACGGCAGTACAAACACTTACGGCGGGCTTAACACCATGCGGACAGTAATGTTCACGACAGAGAACGGTGACAGGCCATCC
>NW_026416671.1:0-1615 GCF_001194135.2 Octopus bimaculoides | reverse complement strand
GTTACAAGTAAAACTTTTGTACGTCTGATGTTGCTGTGTTAAGCAGATTGAAGTAGCAACAAGTAAATAACATGTCTTGTAGGTTGTGATAAGTTTCCTCTAGAATTCGCACTACTAATATCAGTATGTATTACAAGAGAATTTGGAATACACTGTCTTCCTTAAAATAATGTAGTTAACATACTAATGCTGTCAACTGGCTGTCCATTTCCTACTTTTTCTTACAATCATCTTATTCTTTATCCATTTGATATTCAGTCTATGATCTTGTTTCATCTAAACCTCAAGATATGCAAAACATTTCCCTGTATTGTCCCCTAATATGTATTTACTACACTAGCAGTAATTATAATTGTTTCAATAATATTTTAAATCGCGCTTTGGAATCTAACATACTTTAGCGAATGAAAGCTTCTAGAATGGCCAGATATTATAGAAAGTTATTTGCAAGGATGTGTAGTAATTTGCTCATTAATTTAGAAAATATCTACATTCGTATGTTTCGGTATGTATTTAATAACAAAAAAAGAAAGCTTTATGGATGAGGTTGCGCTTCATTTTTTTTTTCCATTGCTTATATAATATACATTATTCTTTGCATAGTTTTGAAGGGAAACTAACATTTCATTCATAGAATTTTAATTAATGGATATTACTCCGAATCATCTCAATTTACCTAAAACTTACAGAAGTGTGCGTCGTATTGATTTTTTATGTTATTGTGTAAAGCTTCATACATGTGTTGATTTGGGAATTGATTAACACTCTGAAAAATGTGATCTAATACGTTATTGTCATGAGACAAATTTCATCCTACAACTATCATGTTATATACGTTTGTTGACTGTATGTATACATGGATACGTATAAAACATACAGATATAATGAATATGTATATAGTTGTATGTTCATGCATGTTTATCCTTATATATGTATGTATATATTGCCAGTATAAATGCATATGTAGTGTATAAATATATTTAAATGTCTAAGTGCATATGTTTTCACTTGTGTATATATATGTGCATTAATATATTGGCATATATACATGTAGATAGATGTATGTTTACTTGGATAAGGGTCTGGGCAGAGTGATAGCTAGTTAGATTGATAAACGGATGTACATTACTAGGTTTAAATATTTGGAGTGTACGAAAGCAATAAAGTTGTAATCAACAAGTATATGATAGTTGATCATACTAAATTTTGGGATTATTTTTCGTTGGAAGGAGGTCAACAAGAACGAACTAAAAGGACACCTATAAGAGACAGGAGAACAAAGAGAGGTGAGACATTAACACAAACTATGTTGTATTTTAGTAACGGTGTGTGCTTACATAAACCTTACTCCTATAACGTTTGATATTATTGTTTAGCGATGCTTCTCAATTGGGCATCATTACGAACGTACCAAAGATTAACTTTGTGCATAGATGAAACTGTCATAAAATGGTGTACGAATTTCCACATAGCATTTATTCAGTGATTTATCACACTCGTTAACTCTCGCAAATTTATTGGTAGAGAAGTTTAATGCTGGGTAATAGTATTGTTTGCGTGTGTGCGCATTGAAAGTAGACCTGATAACACGTGTTTGCGCATGGAAATGTAAATA
>NW_026416670.1:0-746 GCF_001194135.2 Octopus bimaculoides | reverse complement strand
TCAGATAAACAACAGACACATCGGCGGTTGGAACCCTGAAAGCCATAAAAGTCAATTTCCTGAAAAGGACAAATAAAAGGAAGATGATATTTATTTTCTTTCTTAACCAAATTCAAAACCAAATCCTTCAAATATTTCACATGTTATGCAATTTAGGGCCATTAAATCAAGCTGTTGGATGGAAATAAATGCATCAATTTACTGCAAGTGACTTTAATAAGAAATAAGAAATCCCATTTTAAGATGGAATTTGTTGTTAATTAATGCAGATATATCGTTCGGTAAATGTAACTACTGTACACGAATTATTTGAGTTGATCATATACAGTTGGTTACTCTGCCTTTCTTTAAAGCAGACAAGCCATCTAAGGTATGGGTGAGAGAACTATTAGCTTGGCAAACAAATTCCTATCGCACTACTGTATCTTATCTAATGACCCTCTGTTAAGGCTATCTAACATATCAGCATAATGGAAACCAAGGATGTTTATTGAATATTCTCCAGCTCTAGAGTGCTCTACAAACAGGCTTAGCAGGACCAGTTGATGAAGGGATGATATTGCAGGTAATGGTTCTGCCATCATGCCAACCCTGAAACAAGAAATTTTTACATAGACGCAGGCGTGACTGTGAGGTAAGAAGCTTGCTTCCAACCATATAGTTCCGGGTTCAGTTCCACTGCGTGGCACTTTAGACAGGTGTCGTTTGCTGTAGCCTCGGGCAGAAACTGAAAGAAGCCTGTCGTG
>NW_026416669.1:0-371 GCF_001194135.2 Octopus bimaculoides | reverse complement strand
GGAAAATCATGTTTGGAATCATTGCTAGACGAATCATAAGATTCGTACAGGATAACGGGTACGTTAATGAAGCAATCCAAAAAGCAGGTATCCCCGGAATCCCTGGGTGCATAGAACACGCATTTGCCATCTGGGAAGCTATCACCTGTGCAAAACAACTGAAGAAAAACTTGCACATTGTTTGGCTAGATCTTGCCAACGCATATGGATCTGTTCCACACGCGGTAATCAGAGCAGCGATGGACTTCTTTTGGATTCCAAAAGATGTTCCACGAATGCTCATGTCCTACTACGACAACATGAAGATGAGATTTACAGCAAGAGAGTTCACAACGGAGTGGCAACGCCTAGAAGTAGGTATTGCAGCCGGA
>NW_026416668.1:0-386 GCF_001194135.2 Octopus bimaculoides | reverse complement strand
AGATAGAATATCCGATAGAATACTTAAGGTTAGATTAGTCCTTCACCATGAGTTAGCAACCATTATCTCAGCCTATGCCCCTCCGCCTGGGCTACCTGACGGACTGAAAGACCAATTTTATGACACCCTCCTGCAGATTACCTCGTCGACATATAACTGGGACCTTCTCTTTGTGGCTGGTGACTTCAATGGTCATGTTGGACGACATTCAGGGGGCTTCTATGGCGTACATGGAGGCTATGGTTTTGGTTCCCGCAATGAGGAGGGAACCAGGCTCCTGGAGTTCTGTGACGCAAATGACCTTATGGTTTGCAATACTAACTTCAGTCACCTAGCCACCTACCGTTCTGGCAGACACTCTAGCCAAATTGACTACATCCTCACCA
>NW_026416667.1:0-300 GCF_001194135.2 Octopus bimaculoides | reverse complement strand
ACACACACACACACGCACACACACACACGCACACACACACACACACATACTCACTCACACACACACACTAACATACACACATACGCTGCACACACATATAGGTGCGGGTTTATTTATACATTTATTTCCTTATATATACATATACATATGCATACATACATATGGACATAGGCACACACACACATATGCATATATAAGTATATAAGTATGTGTGTGTGTGTGTGTGTATACTTATATATATATATGTAGGCATACACATATGCATATATATTTTTACACATAGGCATGCATGTATATATA
>NW_026416666.1:0-511 GCF_001194135.2 Octopus bimaculoides | reverse complement strand
TCTTAATTGTAATTTTCTCAGAATAGTGGCCAAGTTAATCGATTATTCCTTAACTATAAGAATGGTCATTATTTTACAATCCTACCTCTAAAAAAACCATTTCCTTTTACAGTTCTCTCTCTCTTATCTTGTATTTTATTGTATTTTGTTAATATTTTTCATTATAAGTAGATTAAATGTTGCAGACGATGATTGAAAGTTTCATGGTTCCAACATATTCCTTGTCTCCAAGAAAATGGAAGTTATATCACAAATGGTCCAGTCTACTTTACTAGAAGTAGTTATCATGGCCGGGGACTAATTCATTGTTCTAGAATCAGAATCGGAACTTAGTATGTTTCCGTTAAAGCATCTACGTGGAGAAAATCTGCTACATTCTGTTAAGCAGTTGGTGTTAAGAAAGGGGAGCATCCAGGTGTAGAAACCATGCCACACCGTGCCATCGGAGCTGGACATAGTCCTTGAGCTTGCTGACTTTTGTCGACCCATGCCAGTATGGAAAACAGATATT
>NW_026416665.1:0-233 GCF_001194135.2 Octopus bimaculoides | reverse complement strand
ATATATATATATACATATGTGTGTGTGTATATATATATATATACATATGTATATATATGCATATGTATATATATGTATGTATATATACGTGTATATGTATATATATGTGTATGTATATGCATATGTATATGTATGTATATGCATATGTATATGTATATATATGCATATGTGTATGTATATGTATATGCATATATATATATATATATATATATCTATGTATGTATATATATATA
>NW_026416664.1:0-474 GCF_001194135.2 Octopus bimaculoides | reverse complement strand
GTATGTATGTATGTATGTATGTATGTATGTATGTATGTATGTGCATATAAAGAGAGAAATGGGGAAGATATTTTTTTCAACACTGCTATATTGAAGATGTGTTCGAGTTTAATCTGAAGGAAATATGAATAATCTTTAATTATTGCAATTAAACGCGAAGACAGTCGTGACATCCAATATAACACACATACATAAACGTGCATACCTCCATGCATAGGTACATGCTTTCATGAATACATATGTATACATGCATATAAATAAACACACACACATATATATGTGTGTGTGTAAGTGTGTGTATTTATATGCATGCATATATATGTATTTATGAATGCATATACCTATGCATGGAGATATGCACGTATATATACGTACATATATACCAGAGTAAGTATATAAATCCGAAACAAGTTGGAGAAAATAGTACACGAATACCAGAGGTAGAGTAATATGCTTTATTAAAAAGCAGCTAAA
>NW_026416663.1:1199-2003 GCF_001194135.2 Octopus bimaculoides | reverse complement strand
TTGTGCATTGTTTATTTTTGATTTTGTCAACTACCCAGTATAGTAGGGTCAGTTGGGTACCATTTGTGATAAAAACAGCACCACAGCACAATTCACTCTGCCAGGAATTTGGAAACAACATGCTGTACTGCTTGGCATTCATGCCAGAAGCTCTAATACGAACAGGTGGTGAACACACAAAGCAACTGTTGGGCTGCTGTGTCCCCATACATTTACCGAGAGTGATAATAATCAAGCGTCCAGTTAACATCATGGTGTTTGGAACGATCACTAGTGATGGCAGTGTTATGCCTCCATTCATCTTCCCACACAGCCTCAGATTCAACACAGAAGCCTACATCAGGTGCCTGGAGAAGGTAGTGCTGTCCTGGGTCAAGAGGGTGGCTGCTGGACGACACCATGCCACAGAAGCAAGAGAATCCAGTCATGGCTCTCAGACAATTTCTATGATCACACCACTCCTACCATCTGGCCACCTAACTTCCCAGACTGCAACTCCCTTGATTATTATGTATGCGGTGCAGTTGAGCAAGAGACAAACAAAACTCCTTGTAACACCAAAGTTGACCTGAAGGTAAGGATTATGGCAGCATTCACCAACTTAAACAAGGAGACTGTCTAGAAGAGTTACAGGAGATACCAAAGTTGTCTGGGGGCCATGGTTGAAGCCAATGGAGATTTATTAAATAAATTTACTCTTTAGTATTTCAAGGTATTTTTATGTAATTTTGGTAAATATATCTATTAAAATGAGATGTCAGTGTTATTTTCATTTTTACATAATTTAGACAATATATTCACCAC
>NW_026416663.1:0-649 GCF_001194135.2 Octopus bimaculoides | reverse complement strand
TGCTGTTTATATTAATTTTATGTATACACATTAGCAAATCACTAAATCATACATTAATTTGGATGGAAGAAACATATACTATTAGGAAAGGTGGTGAGCTGGCAGAATCGTTAGTATGCCGGGCGAAATGCTTAGCTGTATTTCATCTGCCGTTACGTTCTGAGTTCAAATTCTGCCGAGGTCAACTTTGCCTTTCATCCTTTCGGGGGTCGATAAATTAAATACCAGTTACACACTGGGGTTGATGTAATCGACTTAATCCCTTTGTCTGTCCTTGTTTGTCCCCTCTATGTTTAGCCCCTTGTGGTCAATAAAGGAATAAGAAACATATACTATACTATTAGAGAAGCAAGTCCAAAAGTTAAAATTTGAATTCAGAATATAAAGATGGATGAATTGCCACTAAGACGTTTGCCCAGTGTGCTAATGGCTCCATCAGCCTGCCACCTTCTTTAGTTTTATATTGCCCGAAATGGTTGTGACGTCTGGTACTTGACTGAAGAAAGAAGGCCACGAATGACCCATCTTTTATTACCTGTCCTTCTAATTGTTGTCTCTCTTGTTTGCCTTTGTATTGTCTATCTGTCCAAACATTTTTATTGTTCTCTATTGTGTTTTTATTCCATTTATATATATATATATATATATA
>NW_026416662.1:0-203 GCF_001194135.2 Octopus bimaculoides | reverse complement strand
TGATAATTTACATGTGTGTGAGTGAATTTAAAGATATGTTACTCTACTACTCTATTCATATTACTAGAGCTTTTCTTAACCAATGGAAGACTATAGATGCCAATGAAATACTAATCTACAGAAATAGTGGCTATGATCTAGTTCGCACTCTTCAGAAGATGAAGAATTTGACACATTCTATTGATTCTGTTCTGTCAATAATG
>NW_026416661.1:0-467 GCF_001194135.2 Octopus bimaculoides | reverse complement strand
TGTATGTATGTGTATATTTGTGTATGTGTATGTGTGTGTATGTGCATTCTTCTCACTTTCTTTTTTTTCCTTTTCCTCTTAATCAATTGCTTCCTTCTTAATCTCTTAATCTCTTTTCTTTCCTCCAGAAACATGATGTTTCTCTGATATTTAATTTTGTCGATCTGTTGCCATTCCGTGTTTTTATACACACACGCGCGCATACATACACAGAGACTGATTACCATGAAATCACTTGCCTACACACCCGATCCTCTGACCCTTTAACGAGCTGAGTCCCTTTTTTGTTGTCCTTCAACCTCATCTACAACCATTGCTATTGCTCCCTACTAAGTTTCAGACATTAAAAGATAAGTACCGAAGTTGATTTAATCGACTAAAATGGCCAAGTGTCTTCTACTATAGCCTTCGACTGAGCAAAGCGTTGTGAGTGGATTTGGTAGACGGAAACTGAAAGAAGCCCGCCG
>NW_026416660.1:0-281 GCF_001194135.2 Octopus bimaculoides | reverse complement strand
TAAGCAACAAAGATATCCAAAGTTAATGCAGTTAATGCAAAGTTAATATAAAATGTAGAGCAATCTTCAGCTGCACAAAGATATAGCTGCATGGTCTAGTTAAGTCAAAATGTTTTTTTGTATTCTTCCTTTCTACTTGGTGAGTTTAGATTTAATTATAAAATATGTCCTTCTGTTTAAGTGTAATTTCATTAAATTTTTATATCTTTGTGCAGCTAAAGATTGCTCTACAATGTTCACATTGCTTAATTAAACGGAGTCGCATGAAACGATCGTACTGC
>NW_026416659.1:116-246 GCF_001194135.2 Octopus bimaculoides | reverse complement strand
TGTATGTGTGTATGAGAATGCGTGTGTCTTTTGTGTGAGTATGTGTGTTGTATGAGTATGCGTTAGTATGCGTGTGTGTTTTATGTGTTGTGTATGTGAGTATGCATGTGTGTGTTAGTATGCGTGTATG
>NW_026416659.1:0-106 GCF_001194135.2 Octopus bimaculoides | reverse complement strand
TATGTGTTGTGTATGTGAGTATGCATGTGTGTGTTAGTATGCGTGTATGTTTTGTGTGTGAGTATGCGCGTATGTTTTGTGTGTGTTGTGTGTATGTGTGTATGTG
>NW_026416658.1:0-311 GCF_001194135.2 Octopus bimaculoides | reverse complement strand
TGCTTGCCACCTTAACAATTATAGAAATATTGACAAATAAAGATAAAGAAGTGAAAGAAAACCAGTGGGTGTGTTTATTATTGGCATGATGACCCTCCCAGTACAGAACAAAATATAGAAATACAATTTTGATGAATGTTTTTACAGTTTTAATTTGTTTTAGCTTTGTTAATAAACAACATCCTTCTCTCTATTTCCCTCTCTCTCCCTTTTATCTTTCTCTTTACAAGCTAAGCACAGTCATGTTAAACTATGGTACATGTGAATACAGGTGATGACACTATAAAGAAAAACTAAAGAAGAGACATATA
>NW_026416657.1:0-362 GCF_001194135.2 Octopus bimaculoides | reverse complement strand
GTATCATCAAAGACATTCCAGCCTTCAGCAAACTGTCTTTTTAGAGATAACCTAGGGCATTACATACATAAATGATCTGTACATCTCAGTCAACCTCGGTGAATTTGAACTCAAATACGTAAAGACAGACAAAAATACTGTTAAGCATGTCACCCAGTGGTCTAATGTTTCTGCCAGCTCGCCGCCTTAGAAAGTAAACATTGATTTTAGAAATATTTTCTTTATTCTTATAGCTGAAGTGTTACTCCCTTACTGACACTAAATTTCGTAACATTTTACTCATAACTTTTATTCTAAATTTTGTTCAATGCGACTAGTGATTCTGAATTGCTCATGCATTTTTCTATCATTTAAGCCTAAGA
>NW_026416656.1:0-597 GCF_001194135.2 Octopus bimaculoides | reverse complement strand
TCATTATCAAATAATTTCATCTTTTCATGCTTATTGGCAATATTTTGCGATTTTGTGTTTTTTGAAAAAGACTGTGATTTCAGGGAAAGTTCCATTATCAAATGATTTCATGTATTCATGCATATTGGCAACATATTGCGACTTTGTGTTGTTTGAGAAACATTGTGCTTTGTGTGAAATTTTTGGCAAATATCAGTTTCTCATCTATCAGCTAACGTATTATTACTCAATAGGAAAAGTGTTTGTCTTGCAATGAAATGTCACTGTGTAATAGTCAACTAGAAAAGAGGAAATTTTCATTATCAAATACATTCAAGTTTTCATGCGTATTGGCAAAATTATGCGACTTACTGTATGTGAGAAAGTCTGTGATTTCAGTGAAATGTTTGGTAAATATAAGTTTCACACATATCCAATAACGTATATTAACTAACTATTACTCAAAAGAAAAAGTATGTCACAAAACTGAAATGTCACTCTGCATTAGTAAACTGGAAAAGAGGAAATTTTCATTATCAAATAATTTCATGTTTTCATGCTTATTTGTAATATTTTGCGACTTTGTGATTTTGTTTAGAACGATTGTCATTTCAGTGA
>NW_026416655.1:0-415 GCF_001194135.2 Octopus bimaculoides | reverse complement strand
ATATATATGTGTGTGTGTGTGTGTGTGTGTGTATGTATATATAATACATTACATGTTGTATATTATATAAAGGCAAAATGTATTATATGTGTTTCTGTATGTGTGCATAAAATATTGGTTGTACATGTATACAAGCAAACAACACTGGTTACAAAATTACTTAATACTAAAATTACTGGTGTGTTAGCAATGTTATGTTTCATTACTATTAATTATATTGTATATAGAGACATCATGTTTACATTCATATATTTCATACAGTGTTGACTAAAATCTATACATCTTTTCTCTATCACAGAATAACATTAATGCTAAAAGTGGAGACTGACATAATTCAGATTTTCAATTGTAATCCTTAAATCTTTCACTCTTTTTCCATACACACACACACACACACACACACACACACACACAC
>NW_026416654.1:56731-57481 GCF_001194135.2 Octopus bimaculoides | reverse complement strand
TATATACATATACATATATATATATATACATATATATATACATATATGTAGATATATAAATATATATTGAATATATATATGTACATATATGTATATACATATGCATATTTATATTTATGTATATATAGATATATTTTTATATGCATATATATATACATATATTTATGTATGCATTTATGCATGTAAGCATGTATGTATGTATGTATTTATGGATATCTGTCCGTGCGTCGCCGGAGCGACTTACTGTCATCCCTATCTCTCTACTGGGTGTAAGTTATGGTACTGCGGTGCCAGAGGAAAAGCGAAGAGATTCCAATTAACCTAAGACTGTCCTCAAGATAGAGAATATAGTGAGTGGCCGACAGCCTTGGGCCATTTGTGCCATTCCTCGCAGTGATGGCGATCTTCGTGTCACTGGAACGCGTTGCGTGGTGTGCGTTCTGTTCGTGTTTGTGTGTGTATGAGAGAGGGAAAGCGTGTTTGTTTATATATATATGTGTGTGTGTGTGTGTGTGTGTGTCTGTGTTCCTGTGGATCTGTGAGTATGTACCTACGTGTTATCATAAGCATGCGTGTGCGTGTGTGTGTGTACGTATGTATGACATCATGTACGTATGTATGTATATATGAATGTGTGTGTATATACCAGTATATATAAACACATGAATGAATGCATGCTTCTATATCTATATCTATATATATATCTATATATATATATATATATATATATATATATATATATATATATAT
>NW_026416654.1:53053-56447 GCF_001194135.2 Octopus bimaculoides | reverse complement strand
ATACACATATACATATATATGTATATATGTGTGTGTGTGTGTGTGTGTGTGTGTGTGTGTGTGTGTGTGTGTGTGTGTGTGTGTGTGTGTGTGTGAGCATGTATGCATGAATATATAAATATACGTATGTCTGCATATACCTGTACGTCTATATATGTATATATGTGTATGAGCGCGTGTGCGCGCGTAATATGTATGTATCTATGCGTGTATGTATGTTTGTATGGATATATCGAATATATATATATATATATATACATATATATACAATATACTACAATAGATACATAATTTAATAAATCATGTAAAATGCATAAATAACTGTGTTATAATAGCCTTATATAGTATCTAAAATATATATACATACATGGCAAATGCTATAGCCTTAGACCAACCAAAATCTCGCGAGTGGATTTCGTTGACGGAAATTGAAAGAAACCTTTCGTGTATATATATACGTGTGTGTGTGTGTGTGCGCGCGTGTGTGTATGTGTGTGTCGGAGGGAGGGGTCTGTATCTGTGTTTGTACGTTTGAAAACCGATGTTGGTGTGTTTATGTCCCCGTTACTTAGCGATATAATGAGTGCTGGGATTACAAAGAATAGGTCCAGGGGTCTCAATTTCTTCGACTGAAAGATCTCTTTAATACGTTACTCCAGCATGGCCGCAGTCGAATGACTGAAGCAGGTAAGACAATGAAAGAAGATACGTGTCTCGTTCGACGCTGGCGGCAATCTCGTGGCTGTGAGGGTTTTCTAACCCGCTTTACAACATCCCAATCCCTGGTTCGATATCACAACGCGGCGGACTCGATTATTGATATTCCATTTTCTTACTACAGTCTCGAATTCACCGATGCCTTCCGGGTGATAATTGGTAAACGGAAGCAACTCATGACTCCAACTCCTCACACAGACACACAGACACACAGACACACACACATATATATATATATGTCTATATAATGAGTGTTCTGTTTCTCACAACGCCGGCGGGTACAAGAAGACCGGTGTTAAGTCAAACCGATAAAGCTCACAATTGTTAATGAACAGAATAATAAAAGAGGCGAGAAAACTAATATAAATAATAAAAGAAAACCCCTTCAGGCGATGCCCCAGTATGGCCGCAGTCCAAACACTTGATATCGGTGAAAGGAATTCGAGAATGTATAGTTATTTATTGTAACTCTACATACCTCAATTATGTATGTATATACATGGATATTGATACATTCACTTGTTCAACGCTTTGCACATATGTATATACAAGTCTACCTGCGTGTATATATATATATATATATATACAGAGAGTGAGAGAGAGAGAGAGAGAGAGAGAGAGAGAGAGAGAGAGAGAGAGAGAGAGAGAGAGAGAGAGAGAGAGAGAGAGAGAGAGAAAGAGAGAGTAAGAGAGAGAGAGAGAGAGAGAGCGAGAGGGAGAGAGATAATACATATATACATATATTTATACACACACATGTATGTACCTATAAAACAATATACACAAATACACATATAAATGTATGTGTATGCATATATATATACATTTATATATATCCGAATGTATATATATATATATATATATATATATATAAACACGAATATATGAGTGTAAGCATGTATAATATATAAATATTCGCATGTAAGATGTAAGGGCTGGGGTGTGTGCGTATAATCTAAGTATATATTTATAGGTCCGTATGTGCGTTTATACGAATGTATATAAATATGCTTTCGCTAATATACACGTGCGTATATGTATTTGAATATGTGTGTATGTGCGTATAAGCATGTACGTATATGTATATATATGTGTATGTGTGCATGTATGAATGTATATGTATATATATATATATATATATATATATATATAAAAACATACTTACATGTATGTATGTGTGTGTATGTATATATATATACTATTCTTACTTATTCATACTCAGACACATATGCATACTCAATCGCATTACATAAACACAACAGGCACAAATCAATACACACACATATATACACACCGTTGTTTCTGCGTTTATACATTTATACACCCATTTACCTCGCGGCTATTTTGCCCCGTCATATATACATGAATATACATCCTGCCTACAGACACACACACACACACACACACACACACACACACACACACACATACACTTTCTCAAGTATCTATCTATCTACATACATACATACATACATACATACATACGTGCATAAAAATACCCTAGAGTTAAGAACGCGATGCTACCTGACTCGGGGCTAAATTCGGTATTCTATACCCTCAAGACAAATGGTAGGTTAGAGACTTTGGTAGATTGTATATACAGCTCTGGGAAGCGTGTATATATTCTACGCGTAGAAGTTTGTCCATTCATCGAAATTCTAAAGGAAGTTCCAGGAATGTTACTAAACGGAAATCCTTACTTTGCGAAATAATGTGATGGTATGTATGTATGTATGCATGTATGCATACATCTTTGATACTGTGTGTTTTTTTCTGTATATATACATGTGTGTTTGTATGTAGAGACACTCGAATATATATATTTACACACGCATACGTATAAAGAAAGAAAGAAAGAAAAAACGAAAGAAAGACACGAGGAGAGAGAAACACAGATGGTAGATTCAAAGATATATTATAAGTATATATATATATATATATATATATATATGCGTGTGTGCATATATGTATATATATATATATATATATATATATATATATACATATATACACACATACACATTCACGAAGGAATGCATTTTTGCATATCGACACACACACACACACACATACATACATACATGCATACTTCTGTGCACTCAAGACAACCATTTTGTATAATCTTAATTAAGCCAGAAGCAATTCGTAAAATCTTACCCAGAGAACGCGTCCACGTGATTAGCTATGCAGCGCCACCTACTTAATTATGTATATTCTACCTCCCTCAACACTCGAGCAAACTTCTAATCTGGTCCAACACCTAAAACTTCGGACATGCCTGTGCAAAATCTCTCATATGCTGGTCAAGCATGTTAGGTATCGTTATGTCGAATGAGATATATACAGAACGTGTGTGTGTATATTTCTTTTTCTTGTTTCAGTCATTTGACTGCGGCCATGCTGGAGCACGGCTTTTAGTTGGACAAATCGACCCCAGGACTTATTCTTTGGAAGCCTAGTATTTATTCTATCGTTCCCTTTTTGCCGAACCGCTAAGTTACGGGAACGTAGACACACACACACACCAACATCGGTCATCAAGAGAGTGTTGGGGGGATAAACGAAGGGCTTCTTTCAGTTTCCGTCTACCAAATCCACTCACAAGGCTTTAGTCAGCCCGAGGCTATAGTAGAAGACACTTGTAAAAGGTACCACACAGTGGGACTGAACCCGGAAC
>NW_026416654.1:49118-52037 GCF_001194135.2 Octopus bimaculoides | reverse complement strand
TATATATATATATATATATATAGGTAGATAGATAGAAGGATATAGATATATACACACACCCATACACACACACACACACACACACATATATATATATGCACGCTACTCCTGGTTTTATATAGAAACATAGATATATATTAAAAAATAATTATATATGTATATATATAAAGAAATACATATATTTCTATGCACACACACACACAAACACAACCACAACCACACACACACATACACACACACACATACATACATACACACACATACATATGTATATACGCATATACATATTCACGTATATTGGTAGAGAAAGAGGAAAATATGTTTTAGCTGGAATTCTTCGTTTCACTGAAATGTTATATTCTGCTGGGAATTACAGGACAAGAATTGTTGTTCGGGATTAGGGTGTTTGGGGGTAAATACTGTTCAAGGGTGATGGTCGTGTTGGAGAGGAGAGAACGGAAAGTGTCTGTTGTTGTTGTTGGTGTAGGGAAGAAATGTGATGGCGGTTATGGATGTTGTAATTTTGGTCTTATCGTCGTTGCTGTTGTTGTTGGTGTTGGTGTTATAGCTGTTGTGGTGGTGGTAGTATTCTTGAGGTTAGACTGGTGTGGGAGTATCGGCAGTGGTGGTCATGTTGCTTGTGGTGTTGGTGGTGGCGGAAGAAAAAAATTGAAATATCATTTGAGAATTCAGCTTGGAAAACTACATTAATACACCAAATTTTAAGATTTTCAATATATGTTGAATTTTCGAAAATTCACAGCCAACCGGAAAAGATCCCCTTGACTGGTACTTTATTTATCGACCCCGAAATGATGAAAGGCGAAGTCGCTCACAGCGGAATTTTAACTCTGGACATTAGGATCCCAGTCAAGAAATGTAGTCAATGTCATCGACTAACCCCCTCCCCTCAAATTCCAGGCCTTGTGCTTTTAGTAGACAGGATTATCATCATCATCGTCATCACCATCATATTGATGACAGATAAAAAAAACTCATTGTTGTATTCACCCTTCATTCTTTCTTTCTTGCCACCATCTTCTCCTCAGTCCCTCTCTTCTCCCATTTTCTCGACTCCTATTTGTTGCACTAAGGGACCCCCCTAAACGCTGACATATATAACCTTGCCGAAATCTGAACCGAAACCCTTACCTTCTTCTTTCAATCCACCCACCCACCCACCTTAATTGCTCCAGCCATTTGTACAACCGTCACCACTAATGCGAGTACCACCACCACCACCACTACTACTACCAAGAACAACAAGAGCGGCAAGAATAACAAAAACTGTAACACAACTACCACCGCCACCACCACCACTATCACCATCACCTCCACCACCGCCAACACCATCACCACCACTGCTACTACCAACACAACTACCATCGCTAAACTTACCAATACCACCACTAACACTACCACCGAAACCACAGCAACAACCTGTATATCAACTTCCAGCCATCTTTGCCACAAGAACAAGGCCTGTCTGTCCGATAGGGGTCAATTACAGCTACGTGACCCTTGAAATAAACATATATCTTATCTTTCACAGCACCCGAACCCGACTGTTAAGCGGTCCGTAACCAAAGGAAGCAGTGAACCACTGGGTGGTAGATAGACCTGGTAGAAATAGCAGCCAAACCAGGATGGGCCGTTTCTTTGGTCATACAGGCGCAGTGTGTGGTAAGAAGCTTGCTTCCCGACTACATGGTTCTGGGTTCAGTCCCACTGCATGGCACCTTGGGCAAGTGTCTTCTACTATAGCCTCGGGCCGACCAATGCTTGGTGAGTGAATTTGGTAGACGGAAACTGAGAGAAGCCTATCGTATATATTTATTTGTGTGTCTGTGTGTTTGTTACCTCACCATCGCTTGAGAACCGATGTTGGTGCGTTTACGTCCACATAATCTATCGGCTTGCCAAAAGAAAGCGATAGAATAAGTTCTAGTCTTACGAAGAATATGTCCTGGGTAGGTGGGGGAGATTTCTTCGAGTAAAACCCCTTATTTTCGATGCTCCAGCATGGCTGAAGTCAAATGACTGAAACAAGGATATAAGAATAAAGAAGAAAAACAAAAGAAATAAACGTTGTTGTTGTTGGTGTTGGGGGGGGGGCTTGTTGTTATGAATCAATTACATTATAATTAAACGAAGAGTGAAGCGCAGCGGGTTTGAAGGGAGGGGAAGATCTGGTGACGGTTGAGATGGGTAGAGAGGGCGGTCGGTGTAAGGGGTGTGTGTGGAGTGAAGGAGAATACAGAAGAAGAAGAAGAAGAAGTAGAAGAGGCGGAGGAAGAGGAAGAAAGTAATGAAAACAAAATGGAGGTGTGTTGCATTCAGTCATTCAGTGTAGAATGTCTAACTTCGATGACCGTCGTTCCATTTCACTGACCACACGAAACAGACTGACCTTTCAGTCCACCCCAAGATTTACCCCTACTTCTGCAACCACTCCCTGCACTACCTCCTACACTAATCTACCCCGCTCTTTCTTCTTCTTCTGCTACTACTACTACTACTATGTCCCTTTCTTCATTCGTTATATATACATACACGCACACACACACACACACACACGAGTAAAAATAAATACAAAAAGGTGGTTTTTTTGTATGATTGTGTATAGAGGAATATATTATTTTGTTTAAAAGAGTTCCAACACTGTCTGTTTTTTATGTTTTATTTATATTCCTGCAGAACTAATGTGGGGTATAGAATATGGAATATACAATATATAATATAATATACAATATATAATATAAAATAAAATAAAATAAAAATGGATGGCACCATGAAATAAAGTATTGAATGTAGATGAAATATTGAGTGTTCAATATAAAGGATCAAATATATAAATATAAATATATAAAGGCGACTCGAGTTTCAGGGCTATTTCCCTTCGTCATGGCCGGTATGACA
>NW_026416654.1:47353-48372 GCF_001194135.2 Octopus bimaculoides | reverse complement strand
TGGTGGTTGAGGTCATGATGATGATGGTGTTGGTACTGATGGTGATTTCACTTGAGGTAGTGGTAGTGGTGGTGGTAGTGATGAGGTGGTTGTTGAGGTGATGGTGGTGGTGACGTGATGAAGATCAGGACGAAATGAAGTTGATTATGATGATGATGTTATTGTTGTTGCTGTTGTTGTTGGTGGTGCTGCTGGCTGCGTGTGCATTGATAGTGATTTCAGGGGGGTGAGTGGTGGTGTCAGACTTGGTCCAGGTGGTGTCGATGGTGATGGTGGTTTTAGAGTGATGAGGGTGATGACGATGTAGAAGATGATGACGACAGCGACGACGACGATGATGATGATGACAATGATGATGATGATAGTGGTAGTGGTGGTAGCGGTGGTGGTGATGATGTTGATGACGACGACGATGTTCCGTTGATCGGATCAACTGAAACGCTCGTCGTCGTAACCGACGGAGTGCCATGAAGATGCAAGGTTGTTTTCCTCTGACTGAAAAGTTCCAGGTATTAAATCAATGATACGACTTGAGCGTAGATCAGAGGTCTACTCTAATTGCAGTCACCAGACGAAGTTTCACTTACATAAAAATCAATTCACATGAAAAACGCAGGTTTATTGCGAAAATTTCGTAGACACTCCGAGAACACATACCCTTGATTAAAAGCAGCCAAACCTCCCTCAAATCACACTCAACTCTCTTATCTATGTAAATATGTATGTATGAGCCAATGAGGGAGACCTCTACATGGTAGCTGAACATGCTAGAAATAGCAACCAAATCTCCCTCAAATCACACCCTACACTCTCATGTATATATATATATATATATATATGTATGTATGAACCAACGATGGAGAATGCTAAACCTGGCAGAAAATTTCAGCTGCTGATGGTGATGGTGATGGTGGCTGCGCTGACGATGATTGTTGTTATTGTGCATTGGTGGTGTTGGTATGGCGTGGGCGAAGGGAGCGGCAGAAGGCTCTGGTCCGGAGAAGGCGTGGAGGCGACTC
>NW_026416654.1:43979-46587 GCF_001194135.2 Octopus bimaculoides | reverse complement strand
GTAATAATGGCGGAGATAGTTTAATAAAGAGAATCAAGCGATCGTAGGGTGTTGGGCCTCGGGTGATGACAGCGTTGACGGCCTTGGTGTCATTAACGGGGTGGTGGGTGATGTCGTATATGAGATAGTATCGAGAATAGTAGTGGTGGTGGTGGTGGTGGTGGTGGTGGTGGGGGCAGTCTTTCTTTTTGTTTTTGCAATGTTGTAGCCGTGTGTGTTGTTTTTTTCTCCCTAACCAACGACGCCCTCTACTCCGTTTTAATCACCCATTATATACGCTGACCCTCGAGCACATTGATCATTAAACACACATGCGCATGGATACATGTCTGTGTGTCTATGTATCATGTACGTATGTTCGTATATGTATCAGCGCGTACGTGTGTGCCTCTACGATAATCTGCCTGCTTATAAGTCTATATGTGTCTGTATATGCATATGTGTCGCATTATATATATATATATATATATATATATATATATATATATATATATACATACGTAAGCATTTTTATATATACATATATATCTACATATTCATAGGTACAATAATACACACATATACAGACGAACAGTCCAGATGAATATAATATATATTCCTCTATACTGTATTCCGAGCCTGGCACGCATTCTCAGGGTCTCTTTAACTGAAGCGCTAAGTTACAATGTTAACAAACGAACACCGATTTTGAGGCGGTGGTGATGGTGGATGGAGAACAATTGAAGGCTCAAAATCTTACGCACACATACACGTACGTCAACGCACATACACATAACATATGTCCCTTCTTTGTTTTCAGCTGTTAATTCTACATATATATTCGTGTTACGCAACATTTAAACCATCTTAATACGCACCGTATATATATGTGTATATATATATATATATATATATATATATATATACATACATACACACATATCAAGAGAGTTAGAGGTTGTGAATTCAACCAACTAAGGGATAGCTTCTATCCAATATACTGCTGGTACTAAATTATTAATACATATATATATATATATATATATATATACATATGTGTGTGTGTGTGTGTGTGTGTGTGTGTGTAAATATTCTCATAATTATAAATAAATAGTCGTAATATAATGTCTAACAGTTGATGCATACTGTCTCTGGATCCCCACCATTTTCTTCTTGCCATATATATACATATATACATATATATATACACACATTCGCAAACAAACATACACTCACACACACGCACGTATATACACATGCACACGCATATATGTACACACACACACACACACTATATATATATGCATGTACATGCGTGTAGATGCGTATGCATGTGTGTGTGTGTGTCTTTCAACATCGCATCGTTATATCATCATCATCATCATTATCATCATCGTCATCATTCTACTTCTTCTCCTCCTCCTCTATCTCCTTCCCTTTCTTCCTCCTCCCACTTCTACTCCCCAGTCTTTCTCTCGACCTCCAATAATTTTCTTACCGCCTTCGCTACCAACTTAACCCCACCCTCTCCCACTCTCACCCCCACCCGCTTCTCCCATCATCCGATCCTCATCAAAATCCATTGATGAGATTTTTAAATGACCTTTTTTCCGCATATCATAAATTGCATTATACCTTTACGGTTGCCGTTGTCTTCATCGCTGTTATTGTTGTTGTTGTTTTTACTCCTCTTATTGTTGTTGTTGTTATTATTGTTGTTGTTGGCGTTGTTTGTTACAAACTTGTTTTACTCCTTACAACGAAACCACCTTAATAACAACGGCAGATGTCTTGTTTGCAGCTATGTACGTTGTTGTTGTTGACGCCGCCACTAAACACTGTCTATATCTACACCGCCGCCTTCCATTTCTGCCATTCGCCTCCGTGTTCACCTTCAAGTATCAGGCTCCGTCTCAGCTTCCACGCCGCCACCATCGTCGTCCCCAGTTCGCCGGCCACATTCACTCACATGCCGACTCAGCCGCGGGTTAAAAACACTCGTAACAACAACAACAACAACAACAACAACATCAATAGAAACGATGATGATGACGACGATAATCATGAATAAATAATAACAATAATTAGATTATTATTATTATTATTATTATTAGAGTAATAACGAAAAATGTGTGTAGTAGTAGCAATGACAAGACTAATGACAATGACGACTATGATGATGATGATGATGATGACTGAAATGCAAATAATAACAATGATAATAATATTAATAATAATAATAACAATAACAATAATAATAATAATAATAATGATAATAATAATAATAAAAATAATGATAATGTTGATAATGAGAACGATAATAATGATAATGATAATAATAATAACAATAATAATAATAAATAATAATAATAAATATAATAATGATGATGATGATGATGATAATAAAGAATGGTATTAACAACGATTATTATTATTATTATTATTGTATTATTGTTATTATTATCATTATTATTATTATTGACGGAAAAATTAAAGTACAAATTGATAGAAGAAGAAGAAGAAGAAGAAGAAGAAGAAGAAGAAGAAGAATGGCGGTTATGATGATGATGATGATATGACAATGTGATGTTGAAAGACCAACACAGTTCTGTTCTCACACACACACACA
>NW_026416654.1:41242-42400 GCF_001194135.2 Octopus bimaculoides | reverse complement strand
CCCTACCCACCCTTTCCACCGCCGAAGTTTTTTTCGTTTTGTTCTGGGTTTTTTTTTGTTGTAGTTTTGTCTTTTGTTCTTCCCTTTCTTTTTCTGTTTTATTCGTATAGATTTTTCCAGAAACCAAACGCCGCCATCGCGATCACCACCACTACTACAACCAGTACCACTACCACCACCACCACTGTTACAACAACAATAACATAACAACAACTACTACTACTACTACTACTACAAACACCACCACCACCACCTCCACTACTACTACTACCACCATTAGCAGCAACACCACTACTACTGTTACTACTGCTACTGCTACTACTACTACTACTAACACTACTATTATCCCTACCACCTCAACTACTACTACAACTACCGCCCCCACCACCACCACCACTACTACTATTACTAACGCTATCGTTTCAATCTTATATTCCATAAGGTCCACACCTCCCATGACCACCACCGCAGATGGACATCGACACGACCCTCCACACAAATACACGGATCCCTAAAAAATCTCATCATCGCTGCAACATCTTGTGCTTCTATAAGCAACACCACTACCACCACCACCACCACCAACGCCGTCGAAAACCATCAAGAGGCACAACACCAACAACAACAGCCATCTTTGACCACCACGGCCGCCGTTGCTACCACCACCACCGCTGCCATCATCATCACCTTACTTTACCACCACCACCACCACCTCCACTGCCTGCTCACCCTCTCCAACCCGTATCATGAAATCTCGTTTAATATTCCAGGAGCTGCCAGCTATATACACACCTATGCATATATAACTTAATAACATCATTTAACACACATACAATGGACGGAGGTCAGACAGCTATGGCTCGCTTTAGCCTAATGTCCGAATAATCGGGTATGTATGTATACATGTGTATATATATATATACATGTGTATACATACATACGTATATATATATATTATATATAGGTATATATATATGCATATATATATACACATATTTATATACATGCATGCATATCTATCTATCTATCTATATATATATATATAGATATATATGCATGCATGTATATAAATATGTGTATATATATGCATATATATATACCTATCTATCTCTCTTTCTATATATATATATATATATATATATATATATATATATATAT
>NW_026416654.1:38647-40887 GCF_001194135.2 Octopus bimaculoides | reverse complement strand
AGAGAGAGAGAGAGAGAGAGAGAGAGAGAGAGAGAGAGAGAGAGAGAGAGAAAGAGATAGATAGATAATATTAGAGTACATATATACACCCGCAACACTCAGGATAAAATGAAGTGAAGCAAATAAAAAACAATAAAATTCCAAACAAACAGCAAAAAGCCGTGATGAAATAACGCAAATTGTATTCATTCAAAATGGCTGCCATTTCAAAATTATCAAACGATATATGTGTAGAAAGCAAAAACAAATAAAACTAAACTACACACACACACACACACAAACAGACACACACACATACACACGCACAAACAGACACACACACACACACTCAAGACAATATCACCGCCGGAAAACAAAAAAAAACAGCAGTAAAAATTACAGCAATAATAATAATAATAATAGTAATAATAATAATAATAGTAAAAATGCTAATAATAATAATGATAATAATGATAGTTATAATGGTCTTGTTAACAAGATGTACAACAACAAGAACAACCACAACGACGGTGACATCGACAACGGTAACAACCGCAGGATCGTCGCGACAGACGCTGGCTCGCTAATTGCCCTCTGATTGGCTTTGTAACTGTGACATCTGTGTCGCAAACTGACGAAGGTTCAAATCTGTTAAGCATCTACCGGCAATATATATATATATATATATATATATATATATACATATCTAGCGCAGCATCTTTCTTTCTTGAATGCTATTTATTATCTATATTTTTTTTTATGTTATTTTTTATGTTAGGTTTTGTATTTTTATCTTATCATGCCATGCGATGTAAATCCCCCACGGTTTATGTCCGGCTTTGTATTATCCCCCTTCGTCCGTCGCCCTGGTGACAGGTAAAAAATGTCATCACCATTATCATCATCATCACCATCATCGTCGTCGTTAACGTCATCATCATCATCATCATTATTATTATTATTGAGTGAGAGAGCAGTGCATGCCATCAAAGTGACACTGGGGTACAAATATACGAAGCCCAATATACCCATCATGACTACCCGTCTGCTAAGGGTACACCAGGCACATGCATCACAACCATATGTGCGTGACATGGTGATCTCATATCAAGATAAACAGCGCATGACCTCGCAGGTGGGGCCCAGTTAGAATTTTCTTCAGGTCGAGTTGCCCGTCCCGCTCAAAAGGTCCCTAAATAAGCGTTGTTTAAGGATGTTGAACATAACACCCATGTTTCCAGAGGTGAACTATCCAAACCTCAAAGAATTCCTCTCAACACATGGCTATGATGCTCCCCCACTACTTCTGCTCGTGATCAGAGATGCTCATATCGTCAGCCACCAAGGGACATGCTCAACTGGTTAAGGTCAAACAACTGACAAGCAAATCTGTCGTATTAAGCAGGATATTTGCTGTAAAACCCATCTTTTATACCAAGACAAAACAATGTACGTTAGATAATGTAGTCCTAGCTACACTATGGCTGAATAAAAGATGGGATGGTCATATCTGGACCATCTTTGACCATAGATCTGTCTGGATCAGGAGTGACCTGGGGTTAAACAGCAAAAACAACAACAATAGCAAAAATTATAGCCACTAATACCAACTGTTATGCTGTACATTAGATAATGTAGTCCTAGGTACACTGTGTCCAATATATGAAATCCGGTTTAGTAACAACTGGAGAGCTCTTGAGTCTAGAGACATTAGATCATAACTGATTCGTGGGGGGGGGGGTAAACAACCCCCACGTCTACCACAACGACGACGACGTCAAACACCACCACCACCACCACAACAACAACGAAAACATCATCAAAAGATGAATGACATTTGAAATTCCCGTTCTTAAATACATTTGTGTTCTATTGCCCTGTAAATAGATCCATCTGTCGTATATATTTTTCCTTACTGTTTAACTAGTCGCACTTACCAACGGCTATGTTTATCGCAGTCTCATCATCAAATCGCCTTCCCTTCCTACGCTGTGCCTTTCATTGTTTTTTCCTTGTTATTCGTTTGTATATATTTTTTGTTATTTTAATCATTTCTTTTTTTTTTTTGAAATCTCAGTCATTGTGTTTTTTGCGCTTTTATCATTTTGTTCATTTTTCTTTTCTTTTCCGATTTTTTCTTCTTTTTTACAAATTACAATTATATTTTCATTCAATTTCTGCAAATCCTTTTCCTCCCTTCTTCTCCCTCTCTCTTTCTCAAACTCCTTATCCTTCTGTACCTTTTCCCCTTTAATCGTTCT
>NW_026416654.1:35570-38327 GCF_001194135.2 Octopus bimaculoides | reverse complement strand
TATATATATATATATATATATATATATATATATATATATATATACATACATACATACAGAGAGAGAGAGAGACAGATACATATATATATATATATATATGTATGTATATATATGTGTATGTATATATATATATGTGTATGTATATATATATGTGTATATTTATATATCTATATCTATATAAATATATAAATATATATATATGTATGTATATATATATATATGATACATACACACACACTATTGTTGATTTAATTTAAAAAAAAACTACTTTGCCATTAATGAGTTTGGCGATGTCATCCCAGTCGTTGTTTCGAATCTCCCTCACAGCGGGTGGTCACTGATGTCCTGAGGCCATGGGACAAAACTCCATCGGGCCCCTAAGGCCAGGCGTAGTTAATTCAGCAACCTCGTCGACGGCGCCTCATTAGAGTTGTTCGTTACCTTGCTGTTAAGGTTACGGTTGAGGTAGTAGTAGTAGTAGTAGTGGTGGTGGTGTTGGTAATAATAGTAGTAGTAGTAGTAACAATAGCAGCAGCAGTAGTAGTAGTAGTAGTAGTAGTAGTTTTCGTTGCAGTTGTTTCCGTTATGATAGCAACTGCTGTTCTTCTTCTCGATGGGACAGTACAATATTAAAACAAAGGTGCTCCGAGCGTAACCATCCCGTCTTTTGTCTAAGTATATCTAAGCCTATACTGTCTAATGTGCCTTTGTTGTGTGAGCGATTTTTTGACTTTTTTTCTTTGTGATTTGTGGGAAATTAGTTGCTATTTCTAACACGCCAGCTCCCTTCGTTTTGTTTTAGTTTTCTAAGAGTGTAGGCTGTAATTTGAGAGAAACAGTTATTGTCGAGCAAGTCACACGACAATTTCTTCTTCTTCTTATTATTATTATCATTATTATTATTATTCCTCTTCTCCATCATCACCACTTTTTTTCCGTCCCGTGTTTCTTTCACCCCCCCCCCCCCCCCCCCACACACATTCATATACGCATAAAAAAGACAACGATGACAATGTTGTCGACATTTTCACACGTCTCTTGCTGCTGCAACTGCTGCAGTTGTCCTTGTGATTGTCGATGTTGATTTGTGGTATTCTAATTGCAAATTAACACACAGGAACATCAACATTCGTTAATGAAACAACAAACCTCATCTATACACAGCCCTATATATACACTTTGTTCCGTAACCCACATTTTCTCGCATCATAAAATCCCTCTAAGAAACAAACAAACGGCAATTAAGGCTCCATGCACACACAAACGTAAATACATGTGTGTTATCCTGACGAAGATCCAGAAAAAAAAATCCCTTGAAACGCCGACGCTCTTTCTTTGAGGTAGATTGTTTGTTCAACGGAAACAGCAAAAATATTTACTCATAAGGAAATAAACTAATCAGTTAATTATAAATAACTTACATGTATATACATATAATATATGTATATGTGCGTATATTTGTGTGTATATATATGCGTGGGTATATAAATATACATGTGCCTGTGTACGTGTATGTGTGTGGATGATGTGGATAAAAACAAGATCATTTATCGGGTTTTAATAACACTGTCGTATGGATGTATGCATATGCGTATGTACGTGTGTGTGTGTGTGTGTGTGTGTGTGTGTGTGTGTGTGTATACATATATATACATATGTATATGTGTGTGTGTATGTATATATGTATATATGTATTTATAGTTCGTTTTTGTATCTGGTTTGCATATATATGTGCATATATATGTATATATATATATATAAATATATATATATATTCATTTCGTATGTGTATTTCGTGTGCAAGATTCTTGATGTGGATACGTTTATATATATATATATATATATATATATATATATATATGTATGTATGTATGTATATGCATAGGTATAAATGTAGGTGCGCGTGTAAGGATGTAAATACTTGCTTTTATACATATTCATATACATACATACACAAAAGCGCGCACAGACACACCGTATAATATATATACCCATGTGTATGTGTTTGTATGCATGTATGTATATATATATATATATATGTGAGTAAAAATATGCATATATATATGCATACAAACACATAATTATATATACATATATATATATATGTACACGCATACATACACGCACATAAATACACACACGCAAACACACACACACACACACACACCGCAAGAATCTCAATATTGTTTTTGCCATCGCCGTGGTTCTTGCAATTATAAATTCTATCAACGTTATCATCATCACCACTAGTATTATTATTATTATTATTATTATTATTATTATTATCATCATCATAGTTGTTATCGTTGTTGTTGTTGTGATTGCCACCATTCCAATTAGCCGCCAATTAACAAATGACATATTCACTTCCCCCAAATTAATTTCTTCTAAGTCTTGTTGTCCACATCTCTTAACGAGGGAAACTTCAAACGGCGCTGTCGAAGCAGTATTTGATGAGGAGCGGCGAGAGGAGACGAAACGGTGACGGCGGCAGCTTGCGGAGTCATGTGATGGATGTGGTGATGTTCATGCGTTTAATCCATCCATGTTTTATTTTCCCCAACATATATTTAAAAAAGCGAAAGTAAACAAGGGAGAGAAAAGGCGCAGGAGTGGCTGTGTGGTAAGAAGCTTGCTTCCCAACCATATGGTTCCGGGTTCAGTCCCGCTGCGTGGCACCTTGGACAAGTTTTTTTTGTATCATAGTCTCAGGCCGACCAAAGCCTTGTGAGTGGATTTGGTAGACGGAAACTGAAA
>NW_026416654.1:33329-34991 GCF_001194135.2 Octopus bimaculoides | reverse complement strand
TATATATATGGTAGTGGTGGTGGTGCTGGTGGTGAAGTGAAAAAATGGAAAAAGATGAGAAGAGAGAAAATGAAGAGAATCGAAGACTAGAGGAAGAAGAAGAAGAAGAGGTGGAGAAAGAGGACACATCACAGACTGAAGGAAACAAGATAAAGTCTAATGACGACTGAAGATAAAAGATTGAAGAAGACTGATGAAGACAAGTGTTAGACGATTGAAGAAGACAAACGATTAATGACGAGTCTAAAGTCAAAAGGCAGCAGATAGACAGCGATATATGTAACACTGAGAAGAGAGAAACAGAGAGAGAGGGAGAGGGAGTGGGAGGAAGCTAGAAGGAGTGCAAAAGATTCAAAATAGAACAACACAGATAGAGAGGAACTAAAATGATGATGAGGAGGAGGAGGGAGAAGGGGAGGCGGCGCGGATAAGCAAAAAGAAACATCAAGAAAATCGCAAAATAAAGACACGAGAAAGATAAAGATGAACGACAATAAACAAAAGACTGAACGAACAAACAAAAGATAAAAAAAAAACAACACATACGTACACAAAAACAAAAAATAAATACACACAAATGGCGAAAAGTAAAATAACAACACAATAACAGTGAAACACAAAGCAGAAACCTAAGGAACAATGACGAATTCGAGGAAAGAGAAGAGCCTTGCTGACAACAAATATGGCGGTTTGGTCTTATCTGGACATATCTTTAATTTGTTGTCGTCGGCCATTGTTAGAATCTGTTTCGATCATAGCCGACATATTGGACTGTTTTAGATGTGTCATTGGCAACCCCCCCACCCGACTCTCGCTAAACTCTCTACCACCACCGCCCCACCACACACACACCTTCGTCGGTTCTTGTTCTGATCTGCGATGTTTTGTCATCACGGGAAAAGGTCTTGTCAGCGGTTGCTATTAATAGTAATTATAATACGCGCGTACATGCATACTTCTATCAAGATTGAACGTGTGTAGGTGTGTAGGTGTGTAGGTGTGTGTGTGTGTGTGTGTGTGTGTGTGTAACTTTTATGCAGATACAAACATATATATATATAAGTATACACATATATTCATATCATTATATGTTTGTGCGTAATACAGGTATATATATATATATATATATATATATATATGTGTGTAGAAATATATGTATAAGTACACATGTATGTTTGCATGTATGGATGCTTGCATGCATTATGTACGTATGTATATGTATATGTGGTTGTGTTTATATTTGTACTTGTATACAGCCGTAAGGATATACATACATATGTCGTGAACTTACGAACGTACATGCACACAAAACGCATCAACAAAAAATGTATATATATACATATATGCACACACACACACACACACACACATGTACTAATTTAAACACACGCAGGCACTAGCGCATGCGTGCAAAATCCATATTTTTCATAGTATAAAAAAACAAATATACATGTGCTTATGTATGCATATATGTAAGAATATATATATATATATATATACACATATATATATATATATATAAGGGCATTACTATATAATAACGCCTCATGCCATGAGGGACTCTAAGGTCAGACTACTATAAAAAGCACATTTTTACCGAATGCGAGGAAATGCAACTCTCAAAGCCAACCCCGGTAAAAAAAAGCACATCTTTATAGTAGT
>NW_026416654.1:31193-32287 GCF_001194135.2 Octopus bimaculoides | reverse complement strand
TATATATAAGGCAAATTTTACCTCGGCGGAATTTGAAGCCAGAACGTAACGACAGGTGAAGTACCGCTAAGTATTTTGCCAGGCGCGCTAACGATTCTGCCATCTCGTAGCCTTCTTAATAATAATAATAATAATAATAATAATAATAATCAAAATGCTATAGGCGCATGGCCTGAAATTTGTGAGGAGGAACTAAGTCGATTATATCAACCCCAGTACGATTATATCGAGTCCGAATGATGAAAGGCAAAGTCGACGTTGGTGGAATTTGAACTAAAAACGTAAAGACAGATGATATGACGCTAATTAACTGTCTAGAATGTTTCATATGGATATTAAATCTACCCTAGTATCTCACTGCTACTTTATTTTATCACCCTCATGAGGATGTATATCAGAGCTGCTCCTGTTAAGATTTGAACTGAGAGACCGTAACTTATCGTCCACAAATCACAAACAATACACCATTATCTCAGGTATTCTAACCCCTCTGCTCTTTGATATCACCACGAATAATAATCTCTCACACAGGGACAAAGGACAGATTTTGTCCTTTCTTCCTTTTCTAGAAAACACCGAGGTGATGGGTGGGGGTTAGACGATCAAATTGACCCCAGTACTTGACTGGTACTTTATTTCTTCGACCTCTTCACAGAAACATGAAAGCAAAAAATATCGACTTGGGAGGGACGGGGGAATTGAACTCAGAAACCGTCGAAACAAAAGAAGCTTTTAATGAAGCACCTTGCTTTTTATCAGCCACCTCTTCCTCCACTACCACCACCATCATCAACATACCATTTGCTTTTTATTTATATATATATCTATTTATTCAATGTGTTTTTATATATATATATATATATATTTTTACATATCCCCTTTTTACTAGCTTTAATCACACAAAAATCGCCGGAAACCAGTACAATTCTATTGCAGTTTGATGTGATTATCTCCCCCTTAATCCCTACCGCTAACCCTACCCGCACCACCATCACTACGATTCTCTTAACCATTACACTCTTTTTACTCTCACAGCTCTTATTCTCCATTTTGCAATCTCACTTAGCTTATACTTCGCATCTCACATTCTTCCT
>NW_026416654.1:29383-30461 GCF_001194135.2 Octopus bimaculoides | reverse complement strand
AAGCTGGAGCTAAGAGATACGATGCATTCTCATCGAGTATTAATGGCAATCTTATATATATATATATATATATATATATATATATATATTATATACATGTATAAGTAGCTTGCTTACCGACCACAGAGTTCTTGGTTCAGTCCCACTGCGTGGAAGCTTGGACAAGTGCCTTCTAATATAAGAAATAAGATAGTGTAGACCTTGATATACTATGCTAAATTAAGACAGGATGGTTAGAGCTAGAGAGCCTTTGATAAAGAAAAAAAGCAGGAGAAGCGGAAATGTATCTCGGACTACTGTTGTTATCGTTCAGCCCCAGGTCAATCCAGATCCAGACACACCTTCGATCAAAGACGTTCCAGCAGTGACCATCCCATCTTTTATTCAGGCATAGTGTATCTAGGAATACATTATCTAATGTGTATAGTATAGGAGTTAGTATTAGTTGCTATAATTGTTGTTGGTCAGTCCTGGGACAGTTTTAGCATCTGGTCAGCTCTTTCTTCTTCTCCCCTTCCTCCTCCATCTTTTCCTCTTTTAACTTCTATCTATCACCATCATCCTCGTCGCCATCATCATCATCATCGTCATCATCATCAACATCATCTTATTTTCATCTTTCTTCATCAGCATCCGTCTATCTGTTTATCTCTCATTCTTCTTTTCGATTTCTCTCTCTCTCTCTCTCTATCGTACTTCCATATCCCTTCCACTATCTCACTCTTCTTTCTCCTCCTCCTCTTCCTCCTCCTCCTCTTCCTCTCATTTTTCGTTCCGTTTGTAATGATGGTTTCGTTTAAGCCGGTGATTAAATGATCCATATATACCGCCACCCACACCATGTCCCCACCCCAGCGTCCTCTCCCTCCCTGCCCCTCCTTCTCCTTCTACTCCTCCTCCTCTCCCATTATACCCCTCTCTCAATTCAACCCCCCTAATTTTTTTTTGTAATGGGTTGTGGAACATTCTAGAACATTTGAAAATAGGGGCTGTCAAATGCTCAGCTTGTCAAATGCGCTCCCGGTTCGTTCCACTCTCCTCCCAACCCCTTCGTCAGTCCCCCAGCCTACCTTAACAT
>NW_026416654.1:27239-28193 GCF_001194135.2 Octopus bimaculoides | reverse complement strand
ATATATATATATATATATACATATATACATATATATGCAGACATATATATATATATATATATATATATACATATATACATATATATGCAGACATATATATATATATATACATATATACATATATATATATATAGATATACATATATACATATATATATAGATAGATATACATATATACATATATATATATATATAGAGAGAGAGAGATGCATATATAATAATAATAATAATAATATTAATAACAATAATAATGCTTTCTGAAGTAACGCGAAGATGGATTTGGCATTAATCTTTACTTTGTGCAACGGTCGTTTCGACCCATCCTGCTCCTGACCCTTATGGGTGGGATTTCCTTTCAACATGTGTTGCATCAGTTCCGCAGCCGGGTCTCATCGGGTCCATCTACACATAAGGGTTTGTGTCCCGCTAAAGATCCCGAGTTTTGGCTGTCATATTGTTATATGTCATGTTATTTATATGCGCGCGCGCGTGCATGTGCGCGTGCGCGTGTATTTCTGTGTCTACGATTGTCTCCCCCACACACAATCGCTTGAGCAACCGATGCTGGTGTGTTTACGTCCCCGTAACTTGGCGGTTTGGCCTAAGACACCGATAGAATAAATATCAGGCTTACAGAGAAGAAGTCTTGGGGTCGATTTGGTTGACCAAAGGCGGTGCTCCTGCATGGCCGCAGTCAAATGACTGAAACAAGTAAAAGAATAAAAGACTCTATCTGTCTCTGTCTCTCTCTCTCTCTCTCTCTCTATGGTGATGGTGGTGGGGATGATGATGATGATGATGATTGTGGTGGTGGTGATGGTGGAGTTTGGTCATCCCTGCAAGTGGGGGCCTAGCGTGGTATTAGCGGTGGCGGAAATATGGAGTTACATTTTTACTAGCAAAGGGGTTCTAGCAGCAAACGCTTGTGGTGGTTCGATTTGGTGAAGGCGGCAC
>NW_026416654.1:19867-26577 GCF_001194135.2 Octopus bimaculoides | reverse complement strand
ATATATATATATATATATATATATATACAGGCGCAGACGGGGCTGTGTGGTAAGAATGTTGCTTCCCAACAGCATGGTTCTGGGTTCAGTCCCACAGTGTGGTCACCGTGAGGCTATAAAAGAAGACTTACCTAAGTTGCCTCGCAGCAGGATTGAACCCGGAACGATGTGGTTGGGAAGCAAGTTTCTCACCACACAGCCACGCCTGCAGCCCATCATGATGCTTCCGCTGGCGAAGGCGGTGCTGTTGTTGATGGCGGATGTTATTGTTGCTGGTGGTAGTGAGGTTGGTGGTTCGGTGGCGGTTGGTGGCGGTGGTGGCCGTCGTGTTGATAACATGACGAAAAAGGCGCGCGCGTCATTGCTCTACGTCCCATTCGCCGATGTTATCTATCGGCGTTCTCGCGGCGCAAGTAAAAAAAAAAAAGAGTGGGACGGGCTCTTATTTTCCCAGGGTTCAATACCCAAACACCGCTCTTCACCACCCTCGTACCATAGGTTTCATATCTAAGCCACGACTGTCAACATTTTCAGTCTTATCTCCAAATTGTGTCATCGACTTACAATACTAAGCACAATATTACCTCCACCTCTTCCATTTCTCATCTCCTTCTCCTAAAACTCACGCCCTGACCTACACACATGAAGCAGCTCCCTATTTCTTTAACTTTACCCCTTTAAATCACTCAATCATCTTATTATCCCGTTGCCAATATTCACATCAACGCCATCTTTCTTCTGTCAAATTTTGCTTTTAATTCGCCATTTTCTTGCAACGCTTCGCAAACCGCCATTTTCATTCAGTGAGGTATGTCTATATATCGTAGCTGGAACTAATGGAAATAGCAGCCAAATCTCCCTCCAATCACACCCTACTCTCTTATCTATGTATATATGTATGTATGAGCCAATGAGGGATACCTCTACATGGTAGCTGGACCTGCTAGAAATAGCAGGCAAATCTCCCTCAAATCACTCCTCACTGGCTTATCTATGTATATAAGTATGTATGAGCCAATGAGGGAGGCCTCTACATGGTAGCTGGACCTGCTAGAAATAGCAACTAAATCTCCCTCAAATCACACCCTACTTTCTAATCTATGTATGTATGTATGTATGAGCCAATGAGGGAGACCTCTATAGGGTAGCTAGACCTGGTAGAAATAGCGAATCTCATTTTTGATCATAGGCCTTTCTGGATCAGGACTGACCTGGGGCTAAACAACAACAACATCAGGAACAACATCAAATGCCTCAAGGGATTCGTACAGAAAAGCTGTTGTTACTCCACCGTACGGAAAACAGTTCTTCCTCACCCGAAATCTTCGTTTAAAATCTTTGGACGATTTTGTGTTTGTGTGTTGGTTTGTTGCTATTAATTTGTTTTTAGCGTTGTCCTTCGTTGTAGCTCTATTTGTTGTATAGCGGCCCCCTGGTGGGAAACTAACTACAAATTATGCCCGTAAGAATGTATGTTTGCATGAATATTTGTCAATGCATGTATGCTTATATGCATGTCGCATGCTGCATAAATGTATATATGTATGACCGTATTTACGTATGTAATTATGTATGCATACATACATTATCTATGTGTGTGTACGTATGTATATATATTTATGTATTTATCTATATATGTATGTGTGTGTGTATATATGTCTGTAATTACGCATTGTATATAAAGGCATAATATATACATACGTATGTGTGCGTATATATTTATGTATAAAATGCGTTTGTTTACATGTATATATATGTGTGTATGCAAATATGTATGAATAATACAATTATAATTATGTACGTATATGCACGTGTATGTGTGTCTTTATAATTGTATATACATACATACATATACAAACGTCATTTTCCTGTGTATATATATCTGTATGTTTATATATATATATATATATATATATATATATATATACATATATTCATGGTTGTATATGTATACATTTACACATAATGCATACGTACATATATATGTATGTCTATGTGTAGACGTATAAATGGCGTATGGGCTGGGTTCTGTTTGTATTGTGTAAGTCTATACGTGAGTGTGTTTGTGTGTGTGTTAGCGACCAGAATAGCCAGACGTTTATCGCCATCAATGATCTAGATGTCATTTTTGTTGTTCTCGTTGTTACAAGAATTGCAGGGTTATATCACTATATGTTCAGAGTAGGATGCGGAATCGTATGATAGAAGAGATAGTTATAAGTTGGAGGCTGATGAGGATGATAATCTGAGAACGATGATGATGTGAAGAAGGAAAAACGTAGATTAGAAAGAGATCCGCATACGTGTGCGTGTATGTGAACGTACATGTATATATGCATATGCATATATATATATATATATATACACATATGTGTGTGTATGTATATATTTATACATATATATATGTCTGTATTCGGACATATGTGAATGGTTCTATGTATATATAGATAAGCACATATGCACACGCACATATATATCAAACATATATGCCACACACATACGTGCTTACACACATGCCTGTTTACATACACACACATGTATGCATGCAAGCCTGAATGTGCACATGTGCACGTATGTAAGTATTAGACCTAAATATGCATGAATGTGTATATATATATATATATGTTGGCGCAAGCGTGGCTGTGTGATAAGAAGCTTGCTTGCCAAGCGCATTGCTCCGGGTTCAGTCCCACTGCTTGGCACCTTGCGCAAGTATCATCTTCTCTAGCCTCGGGCCGACCAAAGGATTGTGTGTGGATTTGGTAGACGGAAACTGAAAGAAGTTCTGGGGTCGATGTGCTCGACTAAAGGCAGTGCTCCAGCATGGCCGCAGTCGAGTGACTGAAACAAGTAAAAAAGTATATATATATATATATATATATATATATATATATATATATATGCGTATATATATACTCTTATTTGTTTCAGTCTTTTGACTGTGGCCATGCTGGAGCACCACCTTTAGTCGAGCAAATCGACCCCAGGACTTATTCTTTGTAAGCCTGGTACTTATTCTATCGGTCACTTTGGCCGAACCGCTAAGTTACGTGGGCATAAACACACCAGCATCGGTTGTCAAGCGATGTTGGGGGGGGGGGACAAACAGACACACAAACACATACATATACATATATACGACAGGCTTCTTTCAGTTTCCGTCTACCAAATCCACTCACAAGGCTTTGGCTGGCCCGAGGTTATAGTAGAAGACACTTGCCCAAGGTGCCACGCAGTTAGACTAAACACGGAACCATGTGGTTGGTAAGCAAAAGACTTAACACACAGCCACTCCCATATATATATATATATATATATATATATACATATGCGGTGATATATGTGTTTGATTTTAAAACTCGACTGGAGACGAACCTATTGCTGCAGAGCAGACATCGACTGCAAAATTATAGTTAAGATGGTGGCCATCGAATAGATATGATAAATATATAATAAAAACTGCAAACATGCATGTCACACCGTTCCGAGTGGACTGTGTTTAATGAAAAATATAGATTGATTGCTCAAACGGAATAGCTAGCTTTAAGGTGTTGAGTGCCAGGTGTATATAAACACTACACCGTTACGCAAATGGAGAGAGACACACACACACACACACACACACACACACACACACACATATATATATAACGATAGATAGATAAGGAGTAAGATAGATTTAAACATACACATGTGTGCATATACACACATACACATAAGTATAGGTGTATATATATATTTACACCTATATATATTTATATATATATATATATACATATATATACATATATATATATATATATATACATATATGTATGTAAACATTTCCAAGTATTTGATTTTATGTAAAATAATTATTGATATGTTTATGTATGCATATATAGATAAATATGTAGAAGAAGAAGAAGAAGAAGAATATTTGCTGGCCTTGTTCTAGAATGTGAAATCAATATATATATATATATACATATACGCGTGCGTGTGCGCACCATACCGCCTGTACACCGATATTTGGTACTTGGTAATTTCTGAACTTCCTGGAGCCTTTTTTATATTCTCCTAATTGTATTTGCTGACACTTTTCTAATTTCCAGATATGAATATTAATTTCACACAGACACACATACACACACACACGTAAACACATCACACACCACACGTACATACACACATCATATGTACATCTACATATATATATGTGTGTGAGTCCTTTTTCACGTGTGTGTGTGTGTTTGTATTTATACATGAATGTATGCGTTTATGCGGTAGATTTTGAATCAATGTGTAACTGGAGGCTGCGCTAAGCTGATTGGAAAGTGTCTGATGATCGCCGGACTGGGACCTGGTACGGAAACCTCTTCAGGTGATATTTGACAATCTGCAACGCGAAATACAATCCAGACATTTTTCTGTTCTGGTAATTTTTTTTAAAGTAACTTATTTTCTCTGTTTTTTCCATTATTTTATTTATTTTTTTTTTACTTTCCACTTTTATTTGCCTTTTTTCGTTGTTGCTGTTCATATTATTACTGTTGCTCTTCTTTCTTCTTCTCCTCCTCCTCCTTCTACTACTACTTCTTCCTCATCTTCTTCTCCTCCTCCTCCTACTACTTCTTCCTCTTATCATCATCATCATTCTTCTTAGTTTGTTCACATGTATCTCTTCCTCAAATTTGTCTTTTCTCTTTCTTTTCTTCTATTTCTTATCCTCGTTCTTTCTCGTCATCTATTCTTTTACTTCTCTTTCACCTCCTCCTCCCCCTCTTTCTTCTTTTCTCCTCTTCCTCTTTCACCTTCTCCCCTCCTCCTCTCCCTTCTTTTTCCTCTCCTATTTCTTCTTTTATATTTCATACGACTACTATTACTACTACTACTATGTATGTATGTATACAAAAGAGGCAGAGATAGGGAGACACAAAGACAAGGAACGAAAGAGAGAGGTAGGAGCGGTGGGGGTGTATGGGTGAGTTGCAGGGGTAATTGTGCTGGTTAAATCGCGGAGATACCCTCGGGTGCCGCACGTCTGGAGTCCTTTGGGTCGCAGTGAGGCTTTAGTGATCGGCTGGGTAGATAGAGTCGATGACATGGCTGAAGGTGATCGACAGGCATGTGGATGAGCAAAGGTAACAAGTATGGTTCACAAAAATGTATATGTGTATACATGTATATATATATATATATATATATATATACACATACATAAATATATACATATATATATATCCATATACATACATATATACACAAACACTCACACATATATAAACACACATATGTGTGTGCATATCACTGTATATTTGTCTGTCTGTGTATACATATATATATATATATATATATATACGTTCCTGTGCCTTTTGTGTGTCTGTGTGTCACTTTCTATGTGTATATATATATGCACATGTACATATGTTTATGCATATATATGTATATACGTATATAGATTATATATTTATTTCTACATGCATATATATATAAACATTTATATATATTCACATATATATAAGCACACACACACATACATGCGTACACATATATATGTAGATACTTACAAACATACAGATATATATATATGCATATATACATAAATATATATATATATATATGCATTTGCACACATATCCGTACACCCAACCACACACGTATACACAATCACACACATACACAAATACACGTCTACATACAGTTATTTACATATATTTCCATATTCGTGCTTGCAAAAATCGCATTTCAAAACTAAAAAAATAAAATATGACAAAAAATTATATATAAACAAAAAAAAAAGATCATTAAAAACTAACAGAAAACATTTGCCATAAAAAAAAAACTGAAAAAAAAATTAGAACGGGAAATCCCAGAATGCAATGTGTCAAGTGAGAGAAATCACATGACTCGATTTCCCGCTAGCTAAGTATTCTGGGAAGGTTTCATTTGATGCTACTTTTTTTTATATTGGTTAGTTATTTCTTGCATTGTATTTTCTTATGTGGATGGGGGGGGGGGCTGTTTTTCATTTTGTATGTAATTATTTGTAGGTAAAATAATAATAATAATAATAATAGTAATAATAATAATAATAATAATGATGATGATGATGACGGTTTCCCATCTTGCCACAAAGGGCAGCCATTTTGGGGAAGGGGATGTGTCAATTTCAACGCCTTCATCCCCAGTGTACAGCTGGTACTTTTCTTATCGACCCCCCGAAAGGGTGAAAGGTAAAGTCGACATCGACTGTATCTGAACATAGCGGCGGGTGAAATACCGCTAAGCATTTCGTCAGGAGCGCTAACGATTCTGCCAGCTCACCGCCTTAATAATAATAATAATAATAATAATAATAATAATACTGATGATGATGATGATGATAATAATAAATGCCCGGATGAAGTACCAGGCAATGGCTCTCATGGTTTCTGATCTGAACTGATTGGAAGTGTTGTCATGTACATTGTTTTGTTTTGGTATAAAAGATGGGCTACAACAAATATTCTGCTCAACACCATAGATCTGCTTGTCATTTGCTTGACCGTAACCAGTTGAGCCTGTCCCTTGGTGGCTGACGATATGTGCATCTCTGATCACGAGCAGAAGTAGTGGGGGAGCATCAGAGCCATGTGTTGAGAGGAATTCTTTGGGGTTTGAATAATTCAACTTTGGAAACATGGGTGTTTCGTTCAACATCCTTAAACAACCCTTATTCAGGGACCTTT
>NW_026416654.1:16013-17850 GCF_001194135.2 Octopus bimaculoides | reverse complement strand
ATATATAATATACATATATATATAATATACATATATATATAATATACATATATATATAATATACATATATATATAATATACATATATATATAATATACATATACATATAATATACATATACATATATGCATATATTTACATATATATACATAGATATACATATATATACATAAGTACATATATATATACACACACACACACACACACACACACGCACATATATAAATATCAAGTCATGCATATTCATAGTCATTCATATACGTTTATAGTGTGTTTTTAAGAATCCTTTGGTGAATTTTAAATGTTTTTATCAACATTTCGTGAGTTCAAGCCACAGGCTCTAATGTCAGTTATACGTTTCCGTTTGTCTCAGGACACTTTATATTTTACATCTATACTCCGCACTTATATGTAAATTAGATATTTAATATGCAAATTTGGCACCACTCCCTTCCAAATCATATATGGATGTATATTTGTTTGTATGCATATATATATGTGTGCGTGTGTGTGCGTGTGTATGTGTGTAGGTATGTATGCATGTACGTATATTTATATAGTTATGTATGTACGCATATTTATGTACATATATGGAAGTGTATACACAACCTCACGTAGACAGAGTTAAGGAAACCCAAAGAAGTAATGTGTATATTCATATATATATATATATATATATATATATATATATTGAAGCATCAACTAACATGTTAGTCCCCACACAGATTGACAACCGGTGATGTTGTGTTGACGTTCCCGTAACGTAGCGGTTTGGCAAACGAGACAGAATAAGTATCAGGCGTTAAAACAAAGCCCAGGGGTCGATTCGTTCGAGTAAAATTATTTAAGGTGAAGCTCCAGCATGGCCGCTTCTAAATAAGCGGCCATGGGGCTAAACAGCAATTATAGCCACTAATACCGGCTGCCATACTATACATTAGATAATGTAGTCCAAGATACACTATGTCTGAATAAAAGATGGGATGGTCACAGCTAGAACGTCTTTGGTCATAGGTCTGCCTGGATCAGGACTCGCCTAGGGCTGAACAACAACAACAACCATAGCCACAGATACTAGTATTATATAGTATTTAACGTTGTCCGAGATACAGCATGTCTGACTAATAGATGGAATGGTCGCATGTGCGTGTGGGCTATGTTTCGTGTTTGTGCGTGCGTGCGTGCGTGTGTGTGTGTGTGTTTCTGTCAATATATGCAATAACAAAACAACAATCTACAAAAAAATAACTGCAAAATATCTCCCATAGCTTTCCATAAATACAGCAACGAGAGCTGCACTTTACAGGCTATTTCAGTGCTGAAACGTCGTCAGGGGTGTTTCGAGCAAAAAACGATACTTAGAAAGGCTGGGGTGTGGCCAATTAGTGCAGATAGCGGGATCTAGACTGACCAAACGTACTCAGTACAATGTTTATATATACCGGTAGTGCGTATAGAATTATTTTTACGTTTATTATATATATATTTTTTCTCCTAAGTGATATGGGATGTCCTTATATATACGTATGTATATGGTTTATATGCTATATTTGTGTTTGAATATATGTATATGTTTTAGTGATGTACGTGTATACATTTTGTTTTTGTGTTTTGTATTATCATTTTGTATATATTTTACGGTGTGACCAAGACATGCATTTTCGCCATAAAATGGGATTTTTTTTATGTCGACCACCGACATTTTCAATCCTTTCCCAGGAGAATATACGTACATATACATATATAAATATTTTATGCATGTATGTATGTATGCATGCATATACACATATATACACACACACATACATATATATATATATATATATATATATATATA
>NW_026416654.1:12811-14973 GCF_001194135.2 Octopus bimaculoides | reverse complement strand
GAGAGAGAGAGAGAGAGAGAGAGAGAGAGAGAGAGAGAGAGAGAGGAAACGGACAGACAGATAGATAGATACATAGACAGACAGACGGACAGATAGATAGATACATAGACAGACAGACGGACAGATAGATAGATAAATAGACTGACAAACAGACAGACAGACAGACGGACAGACAGACAGGGAGATAGACAGACAGACAGACAGACAGACAGATAGATAGATAGACTGCGGCCAAGCTGGGGCACCACCTGAAGAGTATTTAATGAATTTAATTTAAATCAATCAAGAATTTATATTATTATTCTATCTATGTACGAAACGATCGTCTGCAAATCGACCTCAGGACTTAATCTTTGTAAGGCTTGTCTTTATTCTATCGGGTTTCTTTCAGTCACAGTCTAACAAATCCACTCACAAATCATTGGTCGGCCCAAGGTGCCATGCAGCGGGACTGAACCTGGAACTATGTGGTTGAGAAGGAAGCTTCTTACCACGCAGCCACGGCTTAATGTGTGTGTATATCTGTGTGTGTATTAATGCATATTATTTTATGCAATTATGTAATTTCCATAAGCATGCATATATATATATATATATATATATATATATATATATATATTCACACACGCCCAAATACACACATATTCAAAATTATGTATGTATATACACATCATTTACATAAATATTTCATTTGTATGTCTACATAAGTAAATATGAGCATGTGTACATGAGTGTATGTATGTAATATGCATGTATGCGGGTATATATATATATACATACACATAAATATACGTATACAAACGTAATTAAATCTCCGTTTGATCGTTGTTTATATAAATGCAACAGTAAATTTATTTTTACGAAATGACAGTATTGTTTACACACACACACACACACACACATTTAGGTATATATCTACGTACACCTACAAGTACATATGCACGCGTATATACACCTGTGAATGTATTTGAATATTTACATACACGTTCACAATTTAAGACGTATATATGAACATATACTTACATTATATCTATGCATACAATATATATATTCATAATAATACATATATACAAAGAACTATATATGTGTGTGTGTGTGTGTGTGTGTGTGTGCATATATTGTATTAAATTTTTTGAAAAGTTATTTTCTATTAAATATGCACATTTTCTTTCAAAAGTATTTCTATTTAAAGATACATATGTATAATTCTTTACACAATATACATACATAATGTAGTTATATATATATATATATGGATATATATGTTTTTGGACATATATATATACACACATGTATATATATATATTCACACAAATATGAGTTTGTATGTATATATATAAATATTGTAGTTTTAAATTTAATGTATGGGTCGGTTTATTCAGGGTATGTATGTATATATATATATATATATATATATATATATATAACAAGTGTATAATAGGTACAATGTAATTGTAATTCATATATTCAAAAATTTTATTTTTATTGCAGAAAAAGACGAAGAAAAAATCTATAGCATAAAAGATTAACGTAGCTACTTTGGTGATGTGGTGGCGTGTATGACAGGCAGCGACAGAGGAAGAGACCCAGGGAAACAGATAGGGGTGAGGCTGAGGAAATATGTAAAGGGTGAGTCGGGTGAGATGAGGCTGATGTTCTTTTGTATGTTTGTTACTGTTTATGTGTGTTATATTTTTTGTAAAATGGCCGTTCGTAAACGATATATGTGAGTGTGTGTATATATATATAAATAACTATATATGGCTCTGTGTGTGTGTGTGTATTTGTATATATGTATATCTATATGTACATGTATGACAACGGGGTAGAGACTTGTTTGAGGAATACGGGTATATAAATTTATCTATATATGTAAGTTTAAATACAGACAACGCATATATATGTCTGTGTGTATGCATATATATATATGTATATATATATATATCTACCCCCATATATATATATATATATATATATATACACACACACACACATATATATATATATGTGTTAGTATATGCAAAATTATACACATGTATGTATGTATATAAGTAAACATACATATATGCATATATGTATATACACATTTATATATATATTTTTGTATATATAAATATATATATGTGTGTGTGTATGTATATATGCATATATATACACATATG
>NW_026416654.1:12618-12801 GCF_001194135.2 Octopus bimaculoides | reverse complement strand
TATATATATATATATATATATATATATATATATATATCCGTGTGAAATGGAAGCATATGTATACATTATTTATACATATGTACTTGAAATAAGCATGCAATTTATGGATGTACACTCCCATAAGTATTCATTTGAATAAATTCTAACTAATATATATATATATATATATATATATATATATAT
>NW_026416654.1:7842-10984 GCF_001194135.2 Octopus bimaculoides | reverse complement strand
AACTACATGGGTCCGGGTTCAGTCCCACTGCTTAGCACCTTGGGCGGGCAAGTGCCTTCTACTATAGCCTCGAGCCGACCAAAGCCTTGAGAACGGAAACTGAAAGAAGCCCGCTGAATATATATATATATATATATATGATGGGCTTCTTTCATTTTTCAATATATCGAATCCAGTCACATGGCTTTGATCAGTCCAAAAAGGCTATTGAGCAAGGTGCTACTTGGTTGGACTGAACCAGAAACCGCAAGGTTGAGAAGCAAAAGCTGCGTCCATATGAATTTGTTAAATGTGTTTCTTTTTGTTTCCATGTTGAACGTGTTTCATTACATGATCAGAGTTATATTGGTGTACAACGCATGAAAAATGTTTGTATAGGATATCCTCTCCGTAATTCATAATCGTTTTGTGTCTTAATCTGGGGAATTACTGCTAGGGGATTCTATACATTATTTTTGTGTGATTGCGCATCAAGTACTTTACCTTTAAGCTAAACTGTCCAAAGCTTCTGAAGCAAACTTTGTTTACTTTCATCGTAAGTTGAATTTAACGTTAGCGTCTTATAAAGCTAGATTTATAAATCCTAAAATTGCAGAACAGTTCGTTACTTGGCAGTCTAGCTTAAAGATAAAGCACTTGACGTAGTAATCACAGGGATGTGAGTTCAAGTTTCATGGCTGGTCGGGAACAATTTTTGTCAGTGATATGGATAGTCTATCCTGTTCATGCTATTATATTAGTATTATCATGCGTTTGCGAATAAATTATTTGTGTATCGTACATATATAAAGTATTGTCTGTAAACAGTTTTTACTGTGCAGGGAAGAGAGAACGGAATTACCCATCAAAAGAATTCACAGAATGATAGACAACTAAACGTAGTCACAGTCGTTAGATATTGATCCTTGTAGTTAGCCGTTAACTAGAAAATAACTGAGAGCCAATACGGTATCCGCCCGGATAATATATCTCTCCAAACATACTTATATATACACACACACACAAACACGCATATTATTCTGCAAAGTGTGCAAATATCACGTGACCAATCTACATATGCGCACCTACATGAATGCGAGTGCATATTAATATATGCGCGTATATCAGTTGCCGGTGTCACGTGACGGTAGGAAACAACAGACGGCAATGCATCACGTGTTGAACAATCAGCGTTACATAAAACACAATGGCATATTGTTCATATTTCGTTGTTACCAATTTTTACGACGCACCCATAGTGAAAATTCACCCTTTCATCTTATTTATATGTGCATTATACAACAATCTGTGTTCTTTTTAAATTTGGATGAAAAAAAATATTATAATGAAGAACTAATAATGTCAATAAATATGGCGGCTTTGCATGCTTTTTATTGACAAATGGTGCGGATTTTTACAAAATCTATACATATAAATATATATATATGTAAGTATATATATATATATATATATATATATGTGTGTATATATATAGATGTATATATATATATGTGTGTATATATATCTTATATATAGAGATATACGTTTATATATGTGTGTGTATATATATATATATATATATATATATATGTATATATATATAAGCACATGCGTGTTTGTACTTGTATGTTTATCTTTGAATATTTACGTGTGTGTGTGTGTGTGTGTGTGTGTGTGTTTGTGTGTTGCTTTATGCAGTTTATGTAACATAAAACGGTCATTGTAAACAGCGAAATGTTTTTTTTTCCCCATTTGGTGCATCTTTTCGGTGATTTGGTAGTCTATGCAGTGGATGTTAGAAAATAAAAAGGATATTCTTCGGGATTTAGAACGATGAAATGAAGGAAAACACTGAAAAACTGTCAATAAAATGTAAGGGTTGCGAGCTGGCAGAGTCGTTAGCACGCCAGACTAAATGCGCAGTGGCATTTCGTCCGTCTTTACGCTCTGAGCTCAAATTCCGCCGAGGTCGACTTTGCCTTACATAAAAGATGTACCAGCTGGGCTTTGGGACCGATGCAATCCACTTACCTGCCTGCCCTGAAATTGAAGGCCTATATATATGTGTTTTCTCAGTGTGTGTGTGAGTGCGTGTGTGTATCCATTATGGATGTATGCATATATAGCTATGTACATATATGAATGCATATATATATCCATACTATACACTCACAATGCACATACATTCACACACACACAAACATGTGTATGTATGATGCACCAGAAAGAGTGTAACGTTGCGGGGGTGGCGAGAGATAAGGGGGGGGTCGAGAGGAAATACTTTTGAACAACAAAGAAGAGTTTCAGAGTGAAAGAGACAGAAAATAAAATTTTTTTAAGCAAACAAGGAATAAATAAATAAATAAAAAAAATAGATAAAATAGAATTGAAAACTAAAAAAAAAAAATACTTGATGTACAGTAAAAATATTTTGTAGTTCAAACAGAATTTTATCGGTCTATTTTGCATATACTTTCAAAGTTAGCGCCTCGTGAGCGGTGCCTCACTTTGCACCGCTGACGCAGAATCTGCTGCCGTCATAATGTTGATCGCAGCGTTAATCCCCCAGCAACGGCGACGACAGGTGCTCCGTCGGTTGGGCCTAAGTGCGTTGTAGTCGATCCGACCAACGGAACAGCTTGCTTGTGAAATGAACGTGATGTTGTTGTTGCTGTTGTTGTTGGCACTCCGTCGCTTACGCCGTCGAGGGTTCCAGTTGATCCGACGGATGACCTGTTTTTTCGCAGTGTTCCAGTCCACTCAGCTCGGAAAAAAGTGCGTTGTACGTGTAATTCAGAAGGGGCCAACCTTGTCACATCCTGTGACACGTGGAACCTCCATCAGAACTACGTCAAGGGTATGCACATCACGTTCATTGTGGAGGCGCAATGGCCCAGTGGTTAGGGCAGCGGACTCGCGGTCATAGGATCGCGGTTTCGATTCCCAGACCGGGCGTTGTGAGTGTTTATTGAGCGAAAACACCTAAAGCTCCACGAAGCTCCGGCAGGGGATGCTGGCGAACCCTGCTGTACTCTTTCACCACAACTTTCTCTCACTCTTACTTCCTGTTTCTGTTGTGCCTGTAATTCAAAGGGTCAGCCTTGTCACACTGTGTCACGCTGAATCTCCCCGAGAACTACGTTAAGGGTACACGTGTCTGTGG
>NW_026416654.1:6060-7807 GCF_001194135.2 Octopus bimaculoides | reverse complement strand
AACACTTCTTGATATAAGATCTCCGTATTAAATAAAGAGTTACATTCTCATAAATTTAGTTTTGACTAAACACGGCATCTCTAAGAAATATATATTTATACAGGAGTAAGCATGTAAATGCGAAACAAGGTGGAAAAAATAGTACTCGACTACCAGAGGTAGAGTAATATGCTTTATCAAACAGCAGCAAGAATATCACAAAAACTGTTACTCAGAGTTTGTTTCGGAAAAGATGGATGCCTGTAATAAGAATGATGCGTATGGAAGGTGTCGAGCTGGTGTAGCCAGTTCTGGGAAAAAAAGGAAAAAAAAACAAGAAAAAAGTGTGAAAATAGCCGGCGGGTTGATTGGAACCCTGTATCGATTTATAACAAAAAGTGATTCAAATTTCTCGAATTTTTCCATTTTATTATATTTTTATATTTATAGGAATGTTTAAAACACGTTTCATTGTAACAAACGCTAAATGTTGTGCTGTCCATGATTGTCCCCTCTATGTTTGTCTTTTACAGACAATAAAGAAATTGTTACTCAGAGTTTAAACTGTTGTTTAAAAACAGTTTTTTCAAGAATTATTCTGACTTGTTGCTCTAGTAACGAGGCCAAAACACAGAGTGAAGCCGCTTGGCACAGATTGACGTTAAACTCTGCAGTACATGCGCACTCCGTTTTAACGATCTAGGTCCCTTCCTGTAAACAATGGAAGTGACCTAGAAGAACCTAGCGTTTTGGAAGGAGAGCTACATGATGAACTGCAGTGAAAAACATATAACCAAATAACGAAAATGCACACAATATATATATTTTTAAGGATAGAATATTATGATAGGTTTTGCGTTTCGCTAGAGAAAGAGAAGAAATGGAGATTTATACATGTTCCAGAGAGTTCTTTATCGTTTTGCATAATGGTATTTTAAAGGAGACATTTTGATACTCTGACGGGGGAACGGAAATTATTACTTGGTGGACATTGGAATTAGACACTGAGGGAAAATGGCTGTAACTTTTTTATTAAATTCATCACTAACGGGTGTCTTTCCCCCTTATTTTATATGCATTTGCCTTTGTGTCTCTTAAGAAATTGTTACTGTCCAGCCCGCTTCTGTCGAATTAAGGACCACCCTCTATATGCTAGCACACATTGGTATGTTGTATGTATTTGCTTATGGGTGGATTCGATCCGACCAATTGTTTATTTGGGGTTTCAGTGGAAGACCTTGTTACAAATTTGAACAAATAAAAGGTTTAAAAAATATACAAGAGAGAAAGAAATTTTCACCTACCGGTCTTTGACGAATATTCCTCGTTCAGGTAACGCGTGTTAAAGTATTAGGTGGACATTGGAATTAGACACTGAGGGGAAATGGCTGTAACTTTTTAATTTTGGCGATTTTCGTTTTCGATAATGTGTCCTATATGTCACGGTCATGCGATTCCACCTAAAAAAATTTGTACTCCAGTTATGATCCTTTTTGTTTCAATATAAATGTAAGCCGTTCATTTTCATTTTCAAGTTGCGAGAAGGCTATTCGTACGACCTGAACATGTAGAAAACAATGTCAAAAATGAAAATCGTCAAAAAAATAACCTCCCACCCGTATGTGGGGGAGGGGTGGTGGTGAAGTCCAAAATTTTTTTTAGGGGGAGTGGCATGACCGTGACATATAGAACACATTATCGAAAACGAAAATCGTCAAAATTAAAAAATAAAAAAGTTCTGAGTTCAAATTCCGCTGAGGTCGACTTT
>NW_026416654.1:3200-6050 GCF_001194135.2 Octopus bimaculoides | reverse complement strand
GGGGTGGTGGTGAAGTCCAAAATTTTTTTTAGGGGGAGTGGCATGACCGTGACATATAGAACACATTATCGAAAACGAAAATCGTCAAAATTAAAAAATAAAAAAGTTCTGAGTTCAAATTCCGCCGAGGTCGACTTTGCCTTTCATCCTTTCGGGGTCGATATAATCGACTTAATCCTTTTGTCTGTCCTTGTCTGTCCCCTCTGTGTGTAGCCCCTTGTGAGCAATAAAGAAATAAGAAACGTAAGCACGGTATTTCGTCTGTCGTTACGTTCTGAGTTCAAATTCCGCTGAGGTCGACTTTACCTTTCATCTTTTCGGAGTCGATAAATTAAATACCATTTGCGTACTGGGGTCGATCTAATCGACTGGCCCCCCTCCCCTCAAGATTTCGGGCCTTGTGCCTAGAGTACAAAAGAATATAAATTTGAGTGAAGTTTCTGTCCCTTACGTTTTTATGTTCGTCAATTCCTCCCAGACCGTTGGTGCAAGGGCAACGAAACTCACACCAGCAACTCCTCCGATCGCAGGGAATGCCCTAAGGAAGTCTATTTTTTTAAGGGTCACCTAATTAGGGTCCCACTGTCCCCGCCTTAATTTTTACTGCATGTTAAACCACATACACGGTATTGGCGACCAAATTGGAACAATGACAATAAATTTCATACCATGAACTCCCAGGGAGTATTGTAAGGCGGTTCAATTTCTGAAAAGCCGCTTAAATGGGGTCCCACTGACCCCCACCCTAATTTCACTGCATTTACCTCGCTCCTTTGCTTACTGATTAAACTATGAACAGTACCAGTGCTTTGGGAATCGAAACTGCGATCCTATGACCACGAGTCCGCTGCCCAAACCACTGTACGTTCGGGAAATCCAAGAACTTGTACGAAATATTGGCATTAGAAGTTAAATAGCGGAGCGGGGCTTCACGACATAGAGCCAAAAATCCCAGCATTGCCGTCAGGATATAGGGCCATATATTGGAACAACTTGGGTTTTAAAAGACCACAGATTTTCAGTATCCTTCTAAAAAGCTAGAGAGAGTTACATAGGGTGGATGTTAGTGTTCTTCAAAAGAGAACTGGATTTCTTCCTGTCGTGAGTCCCGGATGAACCTACCTCGTGACAAGTGATTCAGATGAGGGCAGCAGGATCAAACTACCTCATTCACCGAATGCTACTCATCGAAGGAGGTTTTGAAGTAGTCAAATTGTAGCGAATCTAACGACAGTGTCCTCAGTATGTCCGAAACTCATGAGCTGAAATGTCTTGCAAACAACTCGCACATGCAAGTGCTACCAGTCAAGAATTCCGCATACCGGAAGCCAGCAAGTGTATGGGGTCATCAGGAGAGAATGCGCGCCGTTTCGGGGCCTACCTCTCGACGGCATCAATGCGCACCGTCCCCCCCCCTCACTGATATGAGGGCCCGCTTGCTACATCAACTGGTTATTAAAAACAAAGCTGAATATTTCTCTAGCCATCGCTCATCGTCTCTTTTTAACCAGATCCAGTGGCTAGCCTTCTCCACTGTATTTTAGATATCGGTCAAGGCGGTATTTACCTTACGATGAGTTAGGCCTAACGATAGCAGCAGTCGTCTCACACTGTGTCCTACAAACCCTCTACATACAACTTTGATTGGAAAATGCTCCACTTTCCAGCCTGCGTCTTCACATTTCTCGAGGAGGTTTACATAACGGTCCATCTTTCGAGCCCGCGCGGCGTCCATATTATCTTCATGAGGAACCTAGTAAAAAAGAAACGAAGCAGACGACACAAATCGAAACAAAGCAGACGACACGCTCATAAATAATTACAAGGGGCAATAACTGTGTTCAAACTTACTTTATTTTATGTAATCTCCTCTATGTTACATAATTCTTTTGATCCATGTCTGATAATGATAAATACAATCAATAATATTATTAATATTCATTTAAATTATAATTATAAATATAATAATAAATATTATCATTAATAATAATAATATTGTTATTAGTATTAATAATAATACTATTATCAATGTTATAATTATAATTTTGTTTTGTTAATGTTATTTTTCTTTTTGCACATTATCGTCTCTTAGTAACCTCACCAACATTATCATTTTTATTATTTTTAATTATCATCATTTTAGCCATTATCAGTAAAGTTAATGTATTTTATCATGACGTTTATTAATTTTATCATTATTATTAAATCATTATTAATATTATACTGAAATAATTTTTGTTTTGTCTCAGTTTTTTCGATTTTTTCATATTAATATCATCATCCATTATTTTGCATTTTTATTTTTTTATTTTGTTGTATATATATTTTTTGATTCGTTCGTGTTTTGTCTTTTTTTTTTAATTAATTTTTCTCCAATAGAATTTTCGTTTTCCAATAATTTTTATCAATCATTCAGATATATTTTTTGCCACGTTTTTTTTTTATTCATTTTTCAAATTTTTTTTTTTCACAATCCTCTGTTCTTCGTTTCAGGGTTTGGGGCAATAGGGGAAATAAATGTTTTTTTCTTCTTTTCTCTCTCTCCATTCCATTCAATATATTTGTTGTCAAAAAAAAAAAAACTTGACTTTGGGTGCATGTGTGACTTTCTCCTGTCGTTATAGTTCTTTTATTGTTTAACAAAGTTCTCGTTGGTAGAGTTATTCTTGTTTGATATAGAACTGGTGAGATTTTCAATTCAGATATATATAATTCATATGATGTTAATTCACTCTGCACTATTTATGTGAGTTTTCACAAAGCCTTTGTTGTTCCGTAGCTATTTATGAGATATATACGTGTGTAACGCTTTACATGTTCGTGTATATAAAAGTATGTGTGTGTATATAT
>NW_026416654.1:0-3190 GCF_001194135.2 Octopus bimaculoides | reverse complement strand
GCACAGATCTTAAATGTAACACAAGTTACTAATACCATTAGTAGTGGCAGTAGTCGCAGCAGCAGCATTGAATTAACTGTTAGTTATTTGCGCTGTGGTTGCTCTTTCTGTTGTTTACGTCATCGTCACGTGATCGTCCATCTCTGTAATTCCCATTTCATTGACACGTTTTTGCTTTCATATTTTCAAGCTGTTTTTTTTTATTTGTTTTTTTTTTTTTTTAGGCTTTGTCCAATTCTTTCAGAAATATATTTCGTGGTGTTCAAATCTTACGCGAGATTTTATTGGCTACCGTAATCGTTATCAACCATCGTATATATGTAATATATACCTGTGTGCATATATTCAAATGCGCGCACACACACACACACACACACACACACACACACACATATATATATACGTACATCTATACATATGTATGCACACACACACATTTATATATAATATACCGTTGTTACTATGTATGTATGTAGGTATGTATGTATGCATGTATATATAATATGCATTTGTGAGTGTATATATGTGTGTGTGTTATCACTGTAATAGGGAGCAGATATTTAAGTCGACGAAGAGGAGAGAGATGAGGAAGGTAGTTGTTTACATGAGGGAGCAGAATTCCGTCACGCGCACGTATATGTGTGTGTGGATATGTATATACACACACACAAGCTCATACACATATTTTTGAACGTATATGTCTACATGTGCGTTTGTATGTGTATTGGGTGGGTGGGTGGTGATGACAAAAAAATGGACACTGTATAATGAATGAGTGACATCGTCAAGAAGATGGCGCGAAGGGTGTTGGCGGGAGATCGAACTCTCGCGATACTGGCAGCTTATGAATACGATGATAATAATAATGATGATGATGATGACGGCAAGCACAATGAGGGTGGCTGGATGTAAAATAATTTTTAGTAGCAGCAGCAGCCTCAGCGGTAGCATGAGTATTTTTGTAAAAGAAGTAGTAATGGTAGTCGTAGAAGCAGCATTTACTGGTATAACTCATATGCAGAAAATCGCATTTACGCACAAGCACTCGTACAACCCACACACACTATTTTTCAGCGAGTGGAAGAGCAAAATGATTGCCGAATACACCAAGATACGCAGTAGTTAACTGGTATTTTACACTATCAACCGCTAGCTTTCTCCCCTCTCCCAATTCTTGTAGGTATAATTTGCTGGGAAGCATACCGTATTCCGTAATGCAAGCATTATATACTACCATGCATATGAAATTGGTGACTACTGAAGCAATGTGTTCGTGGGAAGTTAATAGGTTGGATATGGTACTGAGGAAAAGGCAATAATTCCTGAAACATGCATCTACATGCAATACCCGTTGTTTTTTTTTTATCTTCGCTCGAATTGCTTACTTAGACGTCGTAATTTTCAATTCGGGATCTAATTTCTTTATAAAATCTGTAGAGATAACTTTTAAAGTGAAATACTTGTAGAATGAACGTTCAAAATCAAATTTATGTTTGTCGGCATTTCAAGTAAGAACGCGATTGGGCGCGGGTGATAATTTTACGATGAAAAATAAAGTGAAATTGTATAGGCTTCAATCAACTGTTTGTGAAGTGTCAGTAAATCTTCAGGAAAATGTATGGTAGCGTTATATAGAGATGCATTATAAGCTGAGTCGTACATAACGATTGTACATTAGTATAGTCTATAATATCTGTAGCTGTTTGAACACAAAGCATGGACTTCGTTTCTCTCTCACACACACACATACATACACACAAACATACGCTTCTCTCTTATATATGTGTGTGTGTGTGTTTGTATACATGTATCTATATGTACATATATATGTATGTATATATGTATATGTATGTAGATATATATGTGTGCATGTGTACGTATATATATGTGTATATGGATATATGTGTTTATATATGCATGTATATATATATATATATATATATATATATATATATATATATATATATATATCTACGTGTATATATGTGTTTATATGTATATATGTGTATATTTATTTATGTATATATATATACGTATATATATTTCTTAATTTCCATTCATGTAAAATGTTTTCATCACACTCTGTCGGTCTCCCTCTCTCCCCACTCTCTCTTTCACTCTCTCTGTCCTCTCTCTGTCCTCTCTCTCTCTCTCTCTCTCTCTCTCTCTCTCTCTCCATATATCTTGTTGCTAGTTCTTTTATATATTTCTCTCTATACATAATTATAATGCTGACTTCCGTTTTTTGTTAAACAAAATTTTGTCATTTTCGTTCCGTACACAAAAAAAACAACTTATCATTCGACGTTATTATTCCTGCAACCACTAGCGGCAGCAGCGGCAGCAGTAGTAGTAGTAGTAGTAGTAGCATTACTCTTTTTATTATCCTTATTTAAAAATCATCATAATTTTTTATTTCTCTTTTCATATCTGTTGCTTGGCAACAGTTAATTCGTAATATTTAGATATTATTATTATTATAATTATTATTATTATCATCATCAATATTATCATTATTATTATCGTCACAGCTATTATTGTTAGTTTTATCAATATTGCTTATTATTATCATTAATATAAAATATTGTTACTTTTATCAACACTGCTATTATAGTTAGTATCATCAATATTATTATTATTACTATTATTAATACTGTCATATTATTATTATTATTATTATTATCATTATTATTATTATTTTTATTATCATTATCATTATCATTATCATTATCATTATCATTATTATCATTATCATTATCATTATCATTATCATTATTATTATTATTATTATCACAGTTATTATTGCTATTTTCATTATTCTTCTTCATTATTATTATTACTATTATTATTATTACTATTATTGTTATTACTATTATTGTTATTACTATTATAATTATCCTCATCCTTATTGTGGTCGCTCCTGTCATAGAAATTTTGTAATTTTGAGATGTGGTAGTGATCGTGGTAGTTATTGCCAACGTAGATATCTCATATTTTTCTTTTAATAATAATCATTTAATAATTATTGCTGTTTTTCATTAATATTGATAATAATAATGATATTATTATTATTATTATTATTACTATTATTGATGATAATGCTTTTATATTTTGTTTGAATTCTGCCTGTTTATATTTTCGTAGTTGTTATTGTCATATGTCACATTTACACGCACACAGTGGTATATAT
>NW_026416653.1:0-419 GCF_001194135.2 Octopus bimaculoides | reverse complement strand
TAAACTCTTGATAATGATAATAGTTGAAGGTGATGATGAAGTGGGGGAAACTACGGCTGCTGCTGACGATGAAGATGAAGATGGCGACGATGGTGGCGATGACAGTGGTACTGGTGGTTGGTGGTTGGTGGTTGGTTAGTTAGCTGCATGTAATGAGAAGTCTGATATTTACTATTGCAATGATGATAATTACTGTCGTAACAATTATAGTATTTATATTCTGACGTACAGGGTAACATCCGTAAGTCACGCTAGATGGTCAGATTAATCACTGATGCGATAACGTTCTTTGTGTATCTGTGTGTGATTATATGCATATGTGTGTGTATACATGTGTATGTATGTATGTATACCTATGTATATATGTATGTATGTATGTATCTATGTGTGTGTATTTATATATATATACATGCATGTAT
>NW_026416652.1:0-316 GCF_001194135.2 Octopus bimaculoides | reverse complement strand
ATCTAAGGCAGCAATTTTAGCACGGGTTTTCAAGTGCTTAGCTTTTTCTGTGGGTGTTTCTAGTTCATCTAATTCGTCTATTATCATTATTATTATTATTATTATCATTATTATTATCCAAGTATCCGAGTTCGATTCCAGGCAGTGACCTGAATAATAATAATAATAATAATAATAATAATAATAATAATAATAATAATAATAATAATAATAATCTCCAACAGCAAGATACGAAAATTTCCATTTTCCGTTTTCGCCATAAAGGGTTATCTATCTTTTACAAGCAAGAAAATAATGTTTGTTTCTGTACTGACGT
>NW_026416651.1:0-485 GCF_001194135.2 Octopus bimaculoides | reverse complement strand
CATACATACATACATACATACATATATATATATGTATATATATATATAGTGCTATGGATAGACTATAGTTAAGCTCCAGCTCGGAGGTCAACACTCAATATGCAAACATTGCCTGAAGGAGGCACTTCACATATTAAAGCACAACTCTCCAGCTCTGCTACATAAACATAATGAGGCACTAAACACATGGAATCACCAATTTTTTCACACATTCAAATTCTACCACAAATCCAAATGCCGAAATGACCATACAGTACATTTCTACGATACTCCTTAGGTAATCCCTATGACCTTATAAATCTATATTTTAACTTCTAACCCCTATCTAATCCCTCAATCATACTCATACTCGAAATTCACAAGCATCTAATTATATTCGCATGTGTGTGCATCCATGCATATGTGTGTGTATATGTATGTGTGAATGTATGTATGTATACAAGGTATATATACATGCATGTACAGGGGCGATAAGACATACATGT
>NW_026416650.1:0-717 GCF_001194135.2 Octopus bimaculoides | reverse complement strand
TAGTAGTAGTAGTAGTAGTAGTAGTAGTAGTAGTTGTTGTAGTAGTAGCATCAGCAGCATTAGCTAGTGGTTGTACCGCTGGTAGTAGTAGTGGTGGTGTTGGTGGTAGTAGTAGTGGTGGTGGTGGTGGTAGTGGTTGTGGTTGTAGTGGTAGTAGTGGTAGTGGTGATGGTGGTGGTAGTAGTAGTAGTGGTGGTGTTGGTGATGGTGATAGTAGTGGTGGTAGTAGTTGTAGTAGTAGTAGAGGCGGTGGTTTTAGTGATGTTGGTTATTGTTGTGGTGGTGGTGGTGGTGGTGGTTTTCGTAGTAGTAATAGTGCGAAGAGGGGGAGGAGGTGGAGTATAATCCTTCTGATAGAGCCATTCCCAAAAGGCCGTATGTGTTTGAATGTTGTGTGTGTGTGTGAATGTATATAATCTACATATATATATGTATATGTGTGTGAGTACATGTGTGTACATGTATACATGCATGTCTATATATATGTGTGTGTATATATATGTGTGTATGTATGTATGTACATGTATGTATATGCATATGTATGTGTGTGTGTAACTCACAAATAAAGTATATATATGTGTGTGTGTGTGTATAAGTATGTATACATACATATACTTACATATACATAGTTACATACATACATATATAAACATACATACATATGAATACATACATACAAATACATATATACATATGCATACATATACATACATATAC
>NW_026416649.1:0-334 GCF_001194135.2 Octopus bimaculoides | reverse complement strand
TATATATATATATATATATATATGTATACATATATAGATATATACACACACATATATATATATATATATACACACATACACCGATATATATATATATGTATATATATACGTAAATATGTATTATGTGTGTGTGTGTGTGTGTGTGTGTGGATGTATGTGTATTAATATAATCCATGTGTACAGACGAATCGACGTTAAGTCTGTCTGAAATATACTGGTTGTTTACAATTTTCGATGGAGCTACTAAATTGCACACAGGCACGTGCACACAATTATCTGAACTGCAACGCAAAATATTCGCACTTATATATATATATATATATATATATATATA
>NW_026416648.1:0-324 GCF_001194135.2 Octopus bimaculoides | reverse complement strand
TTGTGGCTATAGAATTAAGAGATGTGTGGCTGCGCGCATACATATGTATACACGTACACGCCCGCATGAGCGTGTGTACGGGGAGATATACATAGCACGCGTGTGTGTGTGTGGGGGGGGGCGCAGGCAGGCTAGCATCTTGACCGGCCAGTGGCTATCCAACCGTAGCTAAGCGTAGGCAGTTTAAAACAATAGTTGCCCAATTGGAAGGAGGAAGTTAACGGTAGTAATTAATCCACCCCCATTAGCAGCAGAATGGTAGAGCCGTTGGAAAAGGCAACAGGATATCTTACACCGCTAAGTTTGAAAGTTTGGCATATTATT
>NW_026416647.1:1878-2544 GCF_001194135.2 Octopus bimaculoides | reverse complement strand
TTTTTTTATCAAATTGTTTAATGGAGTTATAAGTTTTTATAAGTTTTGCATCCTCAATATTTTATACTGTTTCTCTATTGTTTCAGAAGAAAGGATGACATTGGTGTAAAAGAAATATTACTTTGGATGCATCATCAGTACATACAAATGTTTAAAGAGGAAAAGAAGATGCCTTACACAATAGATATAACCCTGTATGCATAAATCTATGATAGAACTACAATGAAATGAAATATCTCTTGTGAAATGAGAGTAAAAGCATAGTCACTTTACTTCACTGTTTGGAACACATACAAGAATATTCTGCATTCTGATTAAATTTGGACAAATTTACAAAGGGAATTGCTGCATCTTGTGAAATTGACAAAGTAAATAGTTGATTGATAGCAGAAATATTTTGCTTCGAAAATTGAACAAGAGTAAAGTGACAGTGAAGAGATATTATGGAGAACGAAGTTGAATGTAAAACAGAGTTTGAAAGAATTTATCTTCCTGATGAAATACTGACAACCAAAGAAAAAACAACGTACTACTGTAATATCTGTGATAATTCATTCTCTCAGGAATGTAACTTAACTACTCACAAATGTGTTCCTGTCAGAGAAAAACCATATCCCTGTGATATCTGTGGTAAATCATTCTCCCAAACCAGTAACTTAACTACTC
>NW_026416647.1:369-922 GCF_001194135.2 Octopus bimaculoides | reverse complement strand
ATATTGGCAAAAAGCGATATAACTGATATCTGTGACAAGTACACCTTTCAAAGAAGCAATAGTTCATGTGTTTATTCATACAGAAAAGCAACCATCAATTTCAAGTCGATCCATATAAAAACTACTTCATATAACTGTAAATATATCCTTACAGGAAATATGATTAAACATGGTAATGAGGACCTCTCAACACTGTTTTATAAAACTGAAATTACATCCACAACAGTGAAATAATATACACTATGAAATTTTTAATAAAAGCATTGTTTCAGAATGGTCTTAACTAATTTATTCAGCATATTTTGAAAAAGTGAAAAGGCACCTTATCTGAATTTGACGTTGTTGGTAAAATAGCATGTGTGTATGCATATTTATGCATAAGAATGTCTTCTTGTTTTGACATACGAATTGTAATGAAATGAAATCATCAGTGTTGTTTGTTTGCAATCTTTCATATGGAAACATGTTCATTCTGCAGGAAAATACTACGTAGCTTAGAAACGAGGTTGATAATAGAAAAAGTATATGGCCATAGAAAATCTGCCTCTACAAA
>NW_026416647.1:0-359 GCF_001194135.2 Octopus bimaculoides | reverse complement strand
TGGAAAGTGGACAATATAACAATGATGCAAAGTGAAATTACTTCAAATTCTTCTATATTATTAACATATTCACCACCCTTCATTTTGCCAACCGTTTTTCAGAGTGAATTTGGCACATTTTCTAGTAGCACCAACACTAATCAGTTTGAATAATAGGATCTTAGAACCCCATACATTCTCTGCTGACCACTATACAATCTGTATTGGGCATATTTTTGTGGTACCAGCAGAAGAGAGATTATTTTGCTCACTGGTCACTCTTGAGGAAGAGTGACTTAACAGATTTCCAATGTGGTACTAGTATAGGAAGGTGGTACATTTGGCTTTTGACAGGGTGTCACGCTCTGCTAATGTGGTGG
>NW_026416646.1:0-248 GCF_001194135.2 Octopus bimaculoides | reverse complement strand
TTAATGCATCTCTGAAGAACGGAATTACTAATAATAAGATGATCTTTAGAACACTTTGTGACTGTAGTAATATCCGCGAAACAATCGTAAGATATTTTATTCTTTAAACTTTAGGTTTCTTTATATTTTAATTTTTAGAATTTATGATATTCATGCTTATTTATACTTAAATTTTTATACGCATATATATTTAAACATATATATATATCTATTTTTATATTTTTATATGTATTCATATTTATATTCCG
>NW_026416645.1:0-293 GCF_001194135.2 Octopus bimaculoides | reverse complement strand
AGACAGGCAGACAGACAGACACACATTCTCATTTTTATATATATAGATTAATTAATAATAAAATAACAGGTGCAAAAGGATACGAACACGCAATGCAGTGAGAAAGGTATTAAGCATAATCTTAACAGATATGGATGTATAAATGCCATCGCGTAGGCTGTATAGCGCATGTACATTCTTTCATAAAAGCATTCACGAAGATGTAAGAAGACATACACGTGTGGTTTAGCGCACATGGATCTTGTTCAAAACGGGGGCACCCGTATTTTCTTAACGAAACACTTTGAAACTTG
>NW_026416644.1:0-564 GCF_001194135.2 Octopus bimaculoides | reverse complement strand
TATCATCATCATCATTCTTTAACATCCACTTGTAATGTTTGGATGGAATTTGTTAAAGCAGATTTTTTATGGCCAGATGCCCTTCCTCTTGCCAAAGAAGAAGTTTTTATGAACTGAGAGTTCTATAGAATTAGGCAGGTACTGTTTATTCCTTTAGTTCCAAATCAGTCCTGACTGAAAGTATTCCAACCATGACTATCCATTTTTTTTTTATTCAGACAGTGTAAATAGGAATAAACTATATCAACTTTCATGTTCCGATTGAGCTTACCTTACCTGCTTTTATGGTAGCCACTACCATAATCTGTAAGCATCAATAAGAGATGGATAGTGGTGAGTGTGTAACATATTCAAGCTGTCATATTGCTCTCCATAACATTCATCACAGCATATCAGCATGTGCAGTATGATCTTCAACAAGGTGGAGACATGATATAGTATTAGGCCAGCTATATGCATATCAAAGGATTACTTGATCTGAATAGGCTGTGGCTACAAAACAATATACACATACATATTAACATAAGGTAACTTTTATTTCTATATTCTTGTCAAATACATCAT
>NW_026416643.1:0-215 GCF_001194135.2 Octopus bimaculoides | reverse complement strand
GATTTGTATGTATTAGAATGTATATAAATAATGACACGCACAAACACATCGACCAAATCTTCGGCTATATGTGATAACAGTATATATATATATATATGCTCTCCAAATTTTAAACACATATTTACATTCACAAACAACCCAGACATGCACATACAATGCATATATACACACAATGCATACACACATACATACATACATACATACATACATACATA
>NW_026416642.1:0-209 GCF_001194135.2 Octopus bimaculoides | reverse complement strand
TATATATGTATATAAATATACACATATATATATATTTATATATATACATGCATATAAGTAATTGCCCTGTGTGAGGGGAGGGGGTGTTAGTAAGTGAGTGGGTCTAAAAGTATTACACCTTAGTCTCGGTAATCCGCAGATAAATGTCTTTTGTACGCTAATGTAGATATTCCTATGTTTATTTGACCCCAGTGCTTTTTTTTTTTTTT
>NW_026416641.1:0-375 GCF_001194135.2 Octopus bimaculoides | reverse complement strand
TGTTCTCAAGGAAACCCATCACTAGGTTGGCATATGAAGGTGAGAATTTCATACCCATTGCCATGCCCTTTATCTGTATCCATAATTACTATTGCTCCACCTTTGTCAGCTTCTTTTAAAATGATCGACTTGTCATTTTTTAGTATTTGTAAGGCTTGTTTTTCTCCTCTGCAGAGGTTCTGTTTGCATTTATGTGTGTTGAGAGGGAATTTGGAGATTGTCTCTATGTATGCGTCTAGGTGTTTGTCATAGGGGTGAAATGGGATTTTTTTCTTTTGATTGAGTTGTCTTCTGTTTCCTTATTTTCAAAGAATTCCATAAGGCAGAGGCGGTGGCTAAAGTTGTCTATATCAGTTTTTAGTTCTATGAGATTTG
>NW_026416640.1:0-235 GCF_001194135.2 Octopus bimaculoides | reverse complement strand
CGCGCGCGCGCGCGTGTGTGTACATATGTGTACATTTGTATATTTCGGTATATACGTATATGCCCGAATGCATGTATGTATTAATGGATGTATGTATGTATGGATGGGTAGATGTATATCTGTGTGAATATATACATGTATTTATGCATGTATGAAGTGTGAATGCGCACGTGTGTATACGTGTGTGAGCGCTTCTTTAAACAGAACGCATATGTGTGTATGTATGTATGTATGT
>NW_026416639.1:0-567 GCF_001194135.2 Octopus bimaculoides | reverse complement strand
TATAGAGAACCATATATACACTCGGGGGAATAATGATTTTACATCCAGAAATAATGATATGCTCAATGTAAAATCATAAGGGAATCGTATGCCACAATTATATATACATACATATGTATATATCTATATCAATGTACATGCATATATACATACATATGCATATATCTATATCAATGTACATGCATATATACATATAACATATGTACATAATGCATAGATACATACATGCTTACATACACATATATCTATATATGAGTATATGTATGACACACACACACACATACATGCATATATACGTAAGTGTGTGTGTATACGCATACATATACCAGCTCTCATGTACACACATATACTTAATTTGTTTTACCGATACGTGGAGTTTTCGTTCCCTTATGTTATGGTGTTTCATACTTCCCCTGAGAATTTTTTGTTAGCTCTTCAGTTTTCGGTAGAACGTGGGTAGCAGAGAGTCTTGCATATCTAGTCAAATTTTTCTAATGTAATATTCAAGCTAACCGACGCGGCGAGCTGGTAGAATCGTTAGCACGCCGGGCGAAATGCTTGGCGGTA
>NW_026416638.1:398-556 GCF_001194135.2 Octopus bimaculoides | reverse complement strand
TTGTAATGTCTAGTGGTCTACCTTGCGTCTTCAGGTCTAATATATTGATATAGACAAGAGATAAACATTGTCTGGTGGCAGTGATGAGAGACGACAATGTGTTCTGACACCAAGTGGACGGTCTTTTATTTCTAGGTGTAACATAACTCAGTCACAAA
>NW_026416638.1:0-214 GCF_001194135.2 Octopus bimaculoides | reverse complement strand
AATACTGATTAATTAAGCTTAAATCTACAAAATATATTCACAAGCATAAACAACTGATATTAAGACAGATTGTTTATTTTACAATTAAGATCAACGTTTAAATTACAGAATAATCATTAGAAATAAAACTTGAAGATATAAATACACCATTATCTGTTTTGACTGAATATAAGTATTACTAATGATTATATGTCCTGGAAATGATGGGACCGTC
>NW_026416637.1:0-358 GCF_001194135.2 Octopus bimaculoides | reverse complement strand
TATGACCGCGAGTTTGCTGCCCTAACCACTGGGCCATTGCGCCTCCACTAAGTTACTGATACATATTATAAAACGAAACAATATGACCACGCTGACTCCAATCATCATCAACGTAGTCCTCCTCCTCCTCGTCGCCGTCGTCGTTTAAACGCATTGCATGTCCAAAACATTTTCGTGAGTTTGTTCCTAAACTCCTTGCTTATTTTCAGACTTTTAGTTAACCCTAGTTTATTTACTTTCGGTGCATTAAATTCACTGAAAATGAATTATTTTATGCCAATTTTCTCAGAAAAAAAGAACACACAAACATTTATATACGAGGGAGTAAGCAAAAGTAACCAGAAACGTTTTTTTTTTT
>NW_026416636.1:0-339 GCF_001194135.2 Octopus bimaculoides | reverse complement strand
CCTCAAATCACACGCGTTCTGCTGTGTTCAAATATAAGAGGATATTACATCGGATCAAGTTGTCGAAGACGAAAGGAGGCAGTGTGGTCATGGCCAGAACGCCTTTGATCATATATGTCTGTTCGTTCAGAGCTGACTTGCAGCTTATCCATAACAACGGTAGCTGATCAATGTATGTATGTATGTATTTATATATATGTATATATGTATATATATGTGTGTATATGTATATATATATATATATATATATATATGTATGTGTGTGTATATATATATATGCGTATATATATGTATATATATATGTGTATATATATGTGTATATATGTATGTGTATATATA
>NW_026416635.1:0-250 GCF_001194135.2 Octopus bimaculoides | reverse complement strand
ATCCAGTGTATTTAAGGCCTGAATAATATCGAGCTTATTAGCAATGTCTCCGTGGACAATTAAAGAAGATACTCAGTTACAGATGAAATGTCATCAAAACATTTTTGTCTGCCCATAGACATACTGCATATAAAGACAAGAAGTCAGAAATATAAATCGTAAGTGCTATAGAAACATATTTCATAAAGTGTTCTTACTGATATTTTACAGCCAATTGTAGCAGACTATGTAATTGATGTGAAGTTGATCA
>NW_026416634.1:0-478 GCF_001194135.2 Octopus bimaculoides | reverse complement strand
TACATACATACACACACATATATATATATACATACACACACATATATATAATATTAATCCATTTTATTGTGAAATATTAATCCATATACTCAAACGAAAATAGAATAAAATGTTCAATATAATTCGTTTATTTTTCAAATATAGTGAGAATAAATTACATTAAATTCACGGATTTGTAAAGAAAAAATAAGCATTTTAAACCATAATCTTTTTCTCTGAAAATCTTTGGAAAAATAGATGAACGACTAGCCAACAGCCAAAGGAAAAATAACATGTCTGCATAAGTAGAAAATAACATCAACAATAACTGCAGCAATAACAAAAATAATAATATTCCTTTATAATGTAGCCACAAAGCCTGGAATTTAAGAAAGAGGGGTTAGTCTATTCTCTCAGCTCGCTGTGTCGGTATTAATGATGATGATGACAATAATAATAATAATAATAATTATTATTATTATTATTATAACAACAACAA
>NW_026416633.1:4164-4349 GCF_001194135.2 Octopus bimaculoides | reverse complement strand
ATATATATATATATATATATGTGTGTGTGTGTGTGTGTGTCTTTGTGTTTGTGTGTGCGTGTGTATGTTTGTATGTATGTGTGTGTGTATGTATATGTATATGCTTATACGTATACATACTCACATAACATGTGAATACATTCATATAAACAGATATATACATATATACAGGTAAGTGTCTATGT
>NW_026416633.1:0-304 GCF_001194135.2 Octopus bimaculoides | reverse complement strand
TAACATGTGTGTGTATATGTGAGAATGTTGTATGTATGTGTGAGTGGGAGTGAGTGAGTCTGACGTGTGTTTGTTACTATGTGTGTCATGTGTAGTACTTGTATGCTTTTTCATGTGGTGTGTGCACATGTTTATGTGTGTCTGTTTCTGACCAAATAGTGTGCCTGTGTATAGTGTATGTTTGCGGGTGAAAGTTATCTTTGTCTATGCGTGTTGCATATGTTGCGTGTGTAAGTATATATAGTCTGTGTTCAGGTATCACGTGGTTGTGCGGGGTGGGAGTGTGAATGAGAGGGTGTGGTGT
>NW_026416632.1:0-447 GCF_001194135.2 Octopus bimaculoides | reverse complement strand
TACAGACACATATATATGCATACATGCTTTACTATATACGTTTTTGTACATAAACGTTTGAATGCGGGCATGTATATTTGCATGTACTTATACATATGTATACATACAATTGCATACAAACACAGGCATCTAGAAATTACGTACGTACCTAATGCCATTCATACACATATATACATCCATTATCTCTTTTAAACAATACAATACCTACCTAGTTTTAAATCATGCAATACATTCTTTCACCATTGAAATTGGCATAAATTCCTCCTTCAAGTTCTATACCCTCTTATCTGCTTATTTAACGTAAGATATATCATTATCTTTAATGGTGTAGATAGTTTTGGCTGTTTGTTCCCTATTGAGGTTGTTTTTTTGTTTGTTTGTTTTTTGTCACAGATGATGGTGGATGTGATGGTGTTAGTTTCAGTATATGTGTATGTAGAGAAAGAG
>NW_026416631.1:0-207 GCF_001194135.2 Octopus bimaculoides | reverse complement strand
TATGTATACACACACACACACACACATACACGTATATATCTGTGTCTGTCAGTATATATGTGGATATATATGTATATATTTATCTATCTGTCTGTCTATCCATCTTCCAGCCATCTATCTCCCTGTCCATCTGTCCGTCCGTCCGTCTGCCTGCCTGTCTTTCCATCCATCCGTCTATCTATCTATCTATCTATCTATCTATCTATC
>NW_026416630.1:0-631 GCF_001194135.2 Octopus bimaculoides | reverse complement strand
TAGTAGTAGTAGTAGTAGTAGTAGTAGTAGTAACATCATTGTTATTTGCTGAGCTTGACTTCCTACAAAGGCGTTTGATTTGTTATTCTTGTTACTGCTGATGCTGATGCTGCTGCTGTTGTTGTTGTTGTTGTTGTTGTGGGGGTTATGGTGGTGGTGGTGGTGGTGGTGGTGGTTTTACTGGTCTTGGTTGTTGTGGAGTAAGCGGCTATGTTGGTGTTATTTGTCGCGGCTGCGTTGATGGTAACAACATTTGTGGCGGTCTTGGTTGTGTTGTTGCTGTTGGTGATGATAGTGGCTTCGGTTCTAGTGTTGTTTTTGATGCTGATGTTAGTGCTGGCGGCATCGTTGGCGGGAGCAGTATTGGCGGTAGTTATGGTGGTCTTGGTGACAGTCTTTTCAGTAGGGAAGGGGGAGATGTTTAGAGCTGTCGATCATATTTAGCCCCTATAATCAGTGCTGATCAAGCAGATCTATTGACAAATACAATCCATCCATGAGGATCTCTTCTCTTTGTTCCTCACATTATCGAATATGTTATTTCTTTTAAGAAAATAGCGAAGTAAATTTGAGGGAGATTTGCGGTATTGTTGATGTTGTTGGCACTCCGTCGCTTACGACGTCGAGGGTT
>NW_026416629.1:0-321 GCF_001194135.2 Octopus bimaculoides | reverse complement strand
TTTAACCCGGGCAACGCCGGGTATTTCTGCTAGTTATTATTATTATTATTAAGGCGGCAAGCTGGTAGAATTGTTAGCACACTGGGCGAATTGCTTAGCGGTATTTCTTTACGTTCTGAGTTCAAATTCGGCCGAGGTCGGCTTTGCCCTTCATTCTTTCGGAAGTCGATAAATTAAGTACCAGTTGCGTACTGAGGTCGATCTAATCGACAGGGACTCTTCCCCACAAATTTCAGGCCTTGTTCCTATAGTAGAGCCCTTGTGGCCAATAAAAGAATTATTATTATTATTATTTTATGTTTGACTTTTGTTTTGCATTTG
>NW_026416628.1:1735-1994 GCF_001194135.2 Octopus bimaculoides | reverse complement strand
TATATATATATATATATATAGGTATGTATGTGTGTATATTTCAAGGTGTATGGTGACTTCATTAGTGATGGTGTTACAAAGAATGCAGCCATTGCACACTGTAAAGTGGTTGCTTCGAGCTGAAGAAACCATACCAAAGCAGACTCTGAAACACAATGCAGTTCTTGGATACATCAGCTCCTGCCAAGCTGTCTAACCCATTCTAGCATGGACCATGGCTGTTAATTGATGATGCTTATGATGATGATGGTTTATATAT
>NW_026416628.1:0-747 GCF_001194135.2 Octopus bimaculoides | reverse complement strand
ACAAATATACAACAGGCTTTGTACACTTTTCCTACTTACCTTCTACCAAAGTCACTCATAAGGCTCATGTTGGCCCAGGGTTACAGGAGAAGACATTTGCTCAAGGTGTCATGCAGTAGTCAAGATGAACTCCAAATCTTGTGAATGGGAAGCAAAATTCTCAACCACTGAGCCATGCCTAATCTACATGATCAGTAATTTTTCATAGGCACTCAGTAAAATATTTAGTTTTTACATCAATCACACGAACAAAAGCAAATTATATAACTAACAGTTTCATATAAGTCACTTTGACCTACAATCATTAGATGTACCTTTTTAAGTGTGAAATTATCTTTCGAAAAAGACTACAAAGGCTAAGCTCTGTGACTGCTCAGCATTTTATGAAAGTATTGTATAGAGAAAATTTTCATTTTTGCCAAGAAAAAAATATTTTTATATCTAGGACCTTAACCTATGAGTGAGGAGGCTGTAAGAGGTATCCGTTAAGATTGTTGTTGTTTGTTCCTTCTTGAGCCATGTCTGGCTCATAACGGCCGGTTTCCTGGTTTCAATGGCATATAGGTTCCCCACTTGGACGAGACGCCAGTCCATCACAGGTGAGCTGCTAGATGCCAGAGGAAAGGGTGAGAGAAAATTGTAGCAAAAGAGCCAGCAGAAATTCGACATTACCTTAGGTTAGGTGTTTCGTTTATAAACACACATCACCTGGTCTTAGATTCGAACCCATGATGCCTCAACTGTGAG
>NW_026416627.1:0-311 GCF_001194135.2 Octopus bimaculoides | reverse complement strand
AACAATAACAACAATAATAACGATAATAATAATAATAATAATCATAGGTGATATAACAGACCTAATAACTTAAGTAGTAGTAGTAATGGACCAAATAAAAAGCAACCCTATTTGCCTAAAAATTCAACTAATAAGAAAAGTAATAAAGTGCATTTTAATAGTAAACTACATGCTAACACTAGTAATAAACCAATGTTAGTAGACAATAACGTTGAATCTAATGATAAAAATAATAAGCATCCCACAACTAAAAGATCTACCAATCATAATAATAAATATTGTTATGGGAAATAATAGTAATCAAAGTACAC
>NW_026416626.1:0-236 GCF_001194135.2 Octopus bimaculoides | reverse complement strand
CACGTTTTCACCCTTTTGCTATCTAAGTAGGTTCCTTTCTCATTTGTTTTTTGTTTTTGGTTTTCTATATTGCCATTATGTTTTGTTTTGGCTTTTTAGTCTCTGTAATTTTCAGTTGTGTTACACCAAAAATTTTGCTCTTCTGTTTTATTCTGAATTACGTTGAATTCCGGCATCATTTATCATTTATCATTTACTTGTTTCAGTCATTTGACTGTGGCCATGCTGGAGCACTG
>NW_026416625.1:0-1528 GCF_001194135.2 Octopus bimaculoides | reverse complement strand
TATATATATATATATATATATATATCTATGTGGAGGGGTCTGTGTGTCTGTGTGTCTGTGTGTGTCTGTATGTCTGTGTGTGTACGGTGTGCGGGTGTGTATGTGTATGTTTGTTATGTTTCTGGCTGACTGTTTAAATTATGCCTGAAGTTAGTGAACTGCTGTCACCAATTTGCATGTCATAGAGCGTTACTATTATATATATATGATATTCTTGGAGTTCCCAGTTAAATGTGTTTGCTACTGGCAAGTATAGAGCTCCACTAGTCTTTGTCTAGTAAAGTGATTATGTTACTACTGTATTTATTACGTCCAGTACGTAAATATAATAAGATAAGTGTCCCTCTGAAGAACCGTTGCGATTTATTATCCAGTTACACTTGAAAAACCCACTATAGATGCAAGTTACCACAACGGCAAAACGTACGTAGGAAAATTATATAAAATGCATCTTGTATTTAATCAAACTTTTTCCGATACACACACAAACACGCTCACACTTACACACACACACACACTTACACATACATACATACATACATACATACATATAAGGAGAATTCACAAAAAACAAAAGACGAAGACTGGTGGTGTAGACAACAAACAGCTGTATCAGTTCAACGCTCGGAAAGTGAAAAAGTGTTTAAAGTTTCGAGCCTACACTCTTCCGCAGAAAGGAACACTGAAAGAAACATGGAGAGAAAATAAAGAATGTGTAGTGGCTAGCGATATATATGTACAGATATTATTAAGCCACTTGTATATAACCTAATCAACGCACAAACTTGTAATTCGTTTATGCCTAGTAAAACAAATATCACTGAATGTTAATACCAGACGTTGCGTACAGACCGGATATTGGCGAAGCCAAAAAATTTCTAAAGAATTCATGAGAGAATCAGAGAAAAATAAAAATTGAACAAACGGTAATTCAAAATATACAGAAAATAAGTAATTTAATTACTACAAACATTCGTATGTTTTGACTAGTAATTTAATGTTTGCTTATATATAATTTAACAAAATAAACACCAAGAGATCAACGTGTGTTGGGCCAAAAGTTTAGAATTCTATTTAAGAATTCTGTTTATATTCATGACCAGCAAAAAAAAATAATTACCAACCATTTGAAAAAAAACAATTTCTTGTCTTTAACATGGAATTGCATATGCGTCGTTTGCATTAGATACATTATCTGTTGACTTACGCATGTGTCCCTCTACATTAACTGCCTTAGTTTTTTTTTTCTTTTGCCTCTTTCTTCCCATTCCATTTTTTGCATCAAACTTTCAAGTTTTTCTCATTTTAACACTCTCTAGGTTTATTGTTTTTTAATGTACATATAATGAAAACAAAGCCTGAAATATTGTTTGGAACCACATGCATAAAGTATCATAACAGAATGAAACTATAAGCAGCTGTTTCGGTCGTGTATTAAATCGATATTTATCTCTCACTGGATTGAAGTAATTTTTTTATAGATTTTCCCTATATATATATATATAAAAGAATCATTACGATATTTCAT
>NW_026416624.1:0-519 GCF_001194135.2 Octopus bimaculoides | reverse complement strand
CACAAATGTATCATTTTTGGTCTGAAATCTTGGAAAAATTGTTCTTAATGTTAATATCAATTTCTATCCCAAATGAATAAACCTCAAATAATACTGAATTTTTCTAATTAGAATATCGCGGCACAAATTTAATTAGCATGTGATTACTTCTGACGAATTAACGAACCGAAATTATTTTGGATGTTCTTTAAATATATTTGCTAATGTCAGCAGACATCCATCAACATCAGCTAAATTTTTTTGTTCTCAACTCAGCTCAACGACAAACATATTTCACACCATTCATCGACCTGAACTTATACAACAGTGTATCAGGTTGTTGTAGCACTTGATGTCGTTGTTGTTGTTGATGATGCTGTTGTTGTTGTTGTTGTTGTTGCTGCTGCTGCTGTTGTTGTTGTAGTCCTGGTTGTTCTTGTTGATGCTTAATCCTATCCGCCCCTCATTGAACAGAATTCTGATCATAAGTGCAGGCGTGGCTGCATGGTAAGTAGCTTGCTTACCAACCACATGGTTCCG
>NW_026416623.1:0-388 GCF_001194135.2 Octopus bimaculoides | reverse complement strand
TTTCTTTTGTTCGTGTTTTGTGGCTATTTGAAATAGTTTTCCTCGCTTCTGAAGTAAGTATTTCTGTAGGCCTATGGTAGTTATTTTGCTATATTTTCTAGCTGTATAAGGCTTCTACTACCTTCGATACATTATATATATAACCTTTCTATGTCAGATTTTGGGTGGTGAATCCTATATCCGGTCATTATTTTTTTTCTTTTCCTGTCTATTTTGATTAGTTCATTTAGAGTCCAGCTAAGAATATTTTAGCTGTGACTTATGACTTGGACGGTTAGAATGTTGATACCAATTATCTTGTTTTTCGCATTGAGTTCTGTTTTCAGTATTAATTTAACTCGTCTATAGTATTCTTTTCTTATCTTCTCTTTCATTTGTTTGTGTTGTA
>NW_026416622.1:0-496 GCF_001194135.2 Octopus bimaculoides | reverse complement strand
ATATATACTTATATATATATATATTAATTTATTTATTTGTAGGTCAACTGATATCATATCTTTTAACCTATCACTTTACGTATTTGGCTAAGCATAAATCCATTTGTTCTATATCTTACCTATCGGATGATATGTTTGTCAACGTCTATATTTATTGAGATGGTTTTATAATCTCATTTTGACTTGTCTTTCTATTTGCACTCATATATCATATTCTCTCTCACTTTTGATACGTATATATCTAACTTACAGTGGTATAGATATTTGCAACAACATTATCGCACATATTACACCTCTTTCTAACACACACTGGCTTTCTGAATAAATCAATAAATTCATTCGTTCAGTCTATCGAGCTAGCGTTATACAACACGTAACAATTCTCTGATGCTAATTTCTTTATTCTTCCACCAATCAGTAAGTCTACAGCCTTATAGGTGTAAAAACATATACAAATTCAGAAACACATATGTACACAGAAACATAAACACATACA
>NW_026416621.1:0-358 GCF_001194135.2 Octopus bimaculoides | reverse complement strand
TGGACCTGTGTTTGTCACATTCCCAACACTTGACAACCGTTGTTTGCTTGTTTCCATCCCAGACTTAAATGATAGAAGTACTGAGTTCGTTTTGTTAGACACAAAACCCTTCAAGCAAGTGCTCCATCATGACCGCAGTTCAATGCATGAAACAAGTAAAAGAAGTGTATTTCAGCCTAAGGCCTTACTCAGAGCTGTCCCTTCTACCAATGTAACAATAGGTAATATTTATCCCCTGGTAGTAGTAGTGGTGGTGTTGATGGTGGTGATGGTGGTGGTATACTAGTTCTAATCTTCCTATGATTTAGTACGACGTTTGCCACAAAAGGTTTACATTTTCTACTTTTCTACTTCCCTC
>NW_026416620.1:0-210 GCF_001194135.2 Octopus bimaculoides | reverse complement strand
CACCGGTAATTATTATTATCGTAATACCTTTTTCTAGATAATATTCAAGCAATTTCTTTTTTACCTCCTTACGTAAAATCATATAAATTAATGTTCAGTTCAATGTAATGGCATCGAACTAACTTCGTGTTTATCGGAATATATTAAATATTTCTCATAGAATTAATCTGGGAAGATATGGTCAGTTTATTTAAAGAAATGTTGTCAAAG
>NW_026416619.1:0-375 GCF_001194135.2 Octopus bimaculoides | reverse complement strand
ATGTGTGCGCATGCATGTGTTCGTGTATGTGTGTGCGTGCGTGTGCGTGTTTATGTGTGTGTGCGTATATGCATGTATATATATGTGCATATATATATATACAGTATATATATAGATGTATGTATATGTATACAGTATATATATATATGTATATCTTATACAGTATATATATATGTATATCTGTATATATATATATATATATATATATATATATATATATATATATATATATATATATTTGAATCAGTAAGGTTAATATTTATAATGAATTTGCCATTTTGAATAGGTGTAGATAGATATGCATAAACGCATACATACATATGTTTATATGTACACACACACACACACACACACACACACACACACATATACATA
>NW_026416618.1:0-289 GCF_001194135.2 Octopus bimaculoides | reverse complement strand
ACATGTTACTACTACCTGCTGTATACATACGACACACACACACACACACACTACAATAAATATCTATGTATTATGTAATATACATAAATATTATTGAATATGTGTGGGTGTGTGTATATATATATATAAGGCATACACACCTTTTTATATAAACACATAGACTGATAGGTAAATAAAATGATAGAGAAATATCTATACAGGTGTGTATATATATATATATACATATGTGTCTGTATATATGTATGAATGAATATATATACAAAATACAAAATGGCTGATAGTTAGCAAG
>NW_026416617.1:0-455 GCF_001194135.2 Octopus bimaculoides | reverse complement strand
ATATATAAGGAGATGGGAACACTGTGCATGCCAGTAGCTGGATGGATCTTAAGATCATTCAGAACCAGAAATAAGGATACCTTGCTACTATTATAGAGGATATTTTTCCTCGGTCGTCTGAATTGCTGCTTCCATCTGTGATCACCGCAGAGCTTCAAACTGGTGGCAGAACGTGAGGCAATCCAGCGCAAATGTTATAATGCTAAAACGTATAAAAGCTGGGAGAGAGAGCATCCTTGTCGAACCGTACAAAGGAGTACTCAACCTATGGCGTGTTTGTTGGAGATTCAAGCAATTGTCACACTGAGACTTGCACCAAAGCGTTAGGGTGTACGAGCGATTAGTGAATGATGGATAGATGGATAGATACAATATATAAACAAACATATCTATGTATGTATCTCGTCGCGTTCGGCCCTACGGCCTTTAATGTTGTTTTCACTGTTTAATTTTTC
>NW_026416616.1:0-289 GCF_001194135.2 Octopus bimaculoides | reverse complement strand
CGGCCTCTTTTTACTGAACCACGAGGCAATTGGAACGTAAACAAACCAGCACCGGTTGTCAAGCGGTACGGGTTTAATAACACAAACACACACATACATATTACACACATACATATGTATATCTATCAAATCCACTCACGAGGCTTTGGTCAGCCCAAGGCTATAGTAAAAGACACTTGTCCAAGGTGCCACGCGGTGGGACTGAAAGCAAGACCACATGGCTTGGAAGCAAACTTTTTAACCACACACCCACGGCTATTGATAAGTCACTGGAAACACGTTGTTTATC
>NW_026416615.1:0-420 GCF_001194135.2 Octopus bimaculoides | reverse complement strand
ATATATATATATATATATATATACACACACACACAAATATATACATATATGGACATTGAACAATGATGATATATGTATGTGGATATATGTATGTATGTGGACATATATATGTATGTATATGGATATATATATATATATAAATATATGTATGTGTGTATGTGAATATATATGTATATATATATATATGTGAATATATATGCATGTATATATATATATGTATGTATATATATTTTTATTATGTGCCCCTTTAAAGCCTAGCCAGGCTCACGGGCCCGGTTTCCCGGTTTCTATGGCGTGTGTGTTTCACCCCCAGCTGGACAGGACGCCAGTCCATCACAGCGTTACTCAAGAAACAGTGAGAGAAAGTTGAGGTGAAAGAGTACAACAGGGGTTGCCACTACCCCCTGCCGGAGCCTCGTG
>NW_026416614.1:0-607 GCF_001194135.2 Octopus bimaculoides | reverse complement strand
AGATAAAAAACCAAGGTTGTGTATATTTTAGAACATTTATAAATGTTCTATATTATACACAGCCTTTTTTAAAAATCTCATTACGAAAAGTAAATCCTTATATACACACGCCGATATATGACCTAAGTTGGACCCCTTATTCGCATAATCACTGAACCTGGTGCTTAACTATGCTCTATCCATAGCACTTACTCAGCATTACCTGAAACCTCTGGGTCTGATTGACACCACCACCGCTCATAACTTCCTATATGAATATATGTATATATACATATGGATATATATATATATATGCTTTGAACTTTTCCACTTTTGTAAACCTCCTTTATCATCCTTTTTTACCTTACTTTCCTTCACCTACCGTCTCTTCGTACTCTGGATGTTCCTAATCTGTCTTCTCTAATCTGCACCTATTACTTTGTATTCTTCTCCCTCCCTTTCTTTTCTCCTCTCGTTTCTTCTCTCCCTGTCACCCCATTTTCTCCCTATTGTCCCATCTTCCTTTTTGCTTTGTTTTTTTCTCCCACCTCGCATATATTCTCTTCTCACAACCCCTATTTCGTTTTTTCTCCTCATGCCTTTATTTTTTTTCCCCACACCTGTTAAA
>NW_026416613.1:0-307 GCF_001194135.2 Octopus bimaculoides | reverse complement strand
GGAGCATGTGTGTATTTGTGTGTGAGTGTGCGTGAGTGTGTATACGTGTATGTGTGTATGCGTGTGTGAATGTATGTGTGTTTAAATGTACGAGTGGGTATGTATGCATGTGTGTATACGTGTGCACGCTTGTGTGTGCATGTGAGTATATGCGTATGTATTGAAAGGGATGTGTGTGGGAGCATGTATATATTTGTGTATGAGTGTGTGAATGTGTGTATGCGTCCGTGTATGTATATGAATGTTTATATGTGCGAATGAGTACATATGCATGTTTGTATACGTGTGTGTGTGTGTGTGTGTGTGT
>NW_026416612.1:0-575 GCF_001194135.2 Octopus bimaculoides | reverse complement strand
ATACACATACAGAAAGGCACACGCACAAATACACAAACATATACATTCATACAAGCACGTATGCACATGCATATTTGACCCATTTTAATTTGTTGACCTCATCTTTAATTGATTTCCAATGAGGTTTGTGAAAATTGAGATTGGAAAGAAGAGTTAAAAGGCGTTTGATGAGATATTTAATTACAGATTTTTTTATTATTATTATTGTTGTATTGTTATAGATCACGTGATGTTGTTATCGATATCATTGTTGTTGTTTTTGAGCTCTAGATTTGCCTTGGCGGCCATCTTTTACAGGTGTATCTTTTACAGAGTTTCATATATCTAGGACGACATTTTTCAATAAAATTTTTACTTTATAGTAAGTATTCTTATATATGTGTGTGTCGTTTCAGGGCGATTTGGACGCTTATTTCTTGCAATTCGAGCAGCCATTTAGAGGCTCCCACGTTAGTTAGCTCTTTATAGGTGATTTTAATCGAGTGTGTTACTTAACTACGATATGCATATAAATTACTGCTAATTTCAAGATTCCGAGTTCGATTCCAAGCAGTGACCTGAATAATAATAATAAT
>NW_026416611.1:0-442 GCF_001194135.2 Octopus bimaculoides | reverse complement strand
ATATATGGTATCACTACACAGCCGAAGATAATCATGTGTATTTATACTGACGAGTTTTCGAGAATGTTCTTGTCTGCTGGTCAGTCAACATGGTTTAATATCTCGAATTTGTTGTCTCTTCATCGTAGCAGAACGAAATCCCTTTGTATTCGTTCTCTCTTTTCTCTATACATACATACATACATACATACGTATGTATGTATGCATATATAGACATGTGTGTGCGCGCGTGCGCACGCGTGTGTGTGTCATTATGTGTGCCTGTGTGTGTTTATGATACGTATGTTCGGTTGAATGTGTAATAGAAATCGATGAGCTCAGAGTGATAATTGCGTGACCAGTACGATGTAGATATAGAAATAATTGCATTCACACTTACGAGTACAAATGTCCACACACACACACACACACACACACACACAAATACACACACACAAACACA
>NW_026416610.1:0-278 GCF_001194135.2 Octopus bimaculoides | reverse complement strand
ACAATGTGTTTATTATGGTAGTTTTGACTTTAAGAGTCCCTCCTAGCATGGGACATTTATGTATAGTAATGTCCTTAATATAAATAAATATATTTAAAGGCAATAATTAATAAATTTTTCCCTTATGAGGTTTTTCACGCTAACTACTTGATAAATTCTTATAAAGATTTTATCCTAATTTTAAACTATATATATATATATATATACACACACAATTTAAAATTTAGAGTTCAGCAAGTATTGCTTCACCACACACCAAAAATTAGAAATAGCAGCCA
>NW_026416609.1:0-272 GCF_001194135.2 Octopus bimaculoides | reverse complement strand
TGTGTGTATACATATAAATCTATATGTCTATATGTGTGTGTGTGTGTATATACATTTGTATGTATGTATGTATATCTATATGTGTGCATATGTAAATATATGTGTGAGAGAGACAGAATATTACTATCCCTTATTAACATCATTGTTTAATGTCTACTGTCCATGCTGGGTGGGTTACCATAAGCCAGAATCAATACATATTCAGAGTAGTTGCTCATCAAGACAATTTGGGGGCCCACATCTTATTCACTTTCCATTTTTAGCTGGTTTCT
>NW_026416608.1:0-322 GCF_001194135.2 Octopus bimaculoides | reverse complement strand
AGATAGATAGATAGATAGATAGATGGATAGAGAGATAGATAGATAGATAGTATAACGTATATTATCAAGTCTCTGGGCGTGATTAGGCTGATACGCTCCCAGACATACACGCACGCACGGACGCACGGACGCACACACACACACAGACAGACATTCACACCTAGGGAGACGTGCACACGTGATTAGGCAGACGCACTTAAAAGTGTTGACTGGATTTTGTTCCTTGATGCGTGTTTCACATTCTCTCCTCATGCGAATAATGTCTGAATGTCAGTGCATGTTGAGTGCCGTATACATACATACACACACACACACACACACA
>NW_026416607.1:0-343 GCF_001194135.2 Octopus bimaculoides | reverse complement strand
ATATATATATATATATACACACACACAGTGAACACAAGCATACACCTAAGTACACATACACCCATATATATGTTCCGATTTATATATATTTATAAATAGTTACGCATATTTATCTTTATACGTATGTAGATACACCTCGATATATTTTACATATCTACCTATGCATACACACACGCTCGCACACATGTATATACAAACACACATGTATCTTTCATCTTGTATCTTTTACTTGTTCCAGTCTTTGGACTGCCGCCATGCTGGAGCACCGCCTTGAAGGGCTTAATCGAACAAATCAATCCCAGCATTTATTTTTATTTCACACACAAACACACACACACACACA
>NW_026416606.1:0-299 GCF_001194135.2 Octopus bimaculoides | reverse complement strand
ACATACACCAAGTTGGTGCAGTCAACATCAGACATGTAGGTGTTGAGGGCCATTTAAAATATTTATTTTATATATTCCCCTCTACATTTATGCTGATTCCTCCAGCCTAAATCAGTAAGTGGTTTATTTCTCCCATTATAAAGAGAAACATTTTTATACTCTGCAATGTAGCATTATTCAGACCGGATTTTAAAAACATATCTTTTACCACATGGGATTTCATGAACATGATTATGGCTGAAACCACTCACATACATACATGTATGCATGTATACATTCATACATACATACATACATAC
>NW_026416605.1:0-412 GCF_001194135.2 Octopus bimaculoides | reverse complement strand
AATGGTTCAACAAAAGACATTAAACAAACTCAACTTACATAAGGGATACCCTTTTCAATCCATTGTTTGATAAACTTCACTCGGGTAATTAAGTCCTCCACCCAGCTCGATAAGGGTTTCAATGAAGGATATGCCTGCAAAGAAAAGATTAAAGATTAGTTAGTTTAAAACCCAGGCTCTGTTTTTGTTTAAATTAAATTTAAACGTATTTTAGTTTGGTTCATTTAATATTACTGTATTTCTAAACTCGAAACACAAAAGCCAAGAAACAATATTGATCAACTACATTAATACTATTATGGCTAAAGCTTTTATAAAGAAAGCAACTTGTTGTAAAATGAATAAAGAGCCTATATTTTGATATTAGTTTATCTCAGCATACAGTGAAATTCTTTCAATTAAATCTTCCAAA
>NW_026416604.1:0-209 GCF_001194135.2 Octopus bimaculoides | reverse complement strand
TATACATACATATATCCATATATATATATATTTGCTTATATATATACATATATATATACATATATATGTATATATATGTATCTCTCTCTCTCTATATATATACACACACATATATACATATATATATGATGGAGGTATGTTGGATTATTCATATGGCTGTTTTTGCATATGTGGAATAGTATCATAAAACTTCCTTTTGATATATATAT
>NW_026416603.1:0-435 GCF_001194135.2 Octopus bimaculoides | reverse complement strand
AGTAGTAGTAGTAGTAGTAGTAGTAGTAGTAGTAGTAGAAGCAGCAGGAGTAGTAGTAGTAGGTAGAAGTTACAAGGTAACACGAGGGCCGAGTGTTTTGTTCATGGCACGTAGCAGACTTCAAATTTTAGTGTCTGTTTTTTTATAAATTGAATTATAATTAATTTTATCTGGATTGTTAGAGAAAAATTGATATTGGAGTGTCTCGTGAAAAGTGAATATTTTTCCTAAAATAATGTTTTTCGTTGGTTATTTTGGGAAAAGGAATATTTTGGTAAAAAAATTTTTTTTTCAAAAATAATTTTTTCTACGAAATAATACATGCTTTTGTATCTGCACACAAATGCATATGTATGTTTGTAATTGAAAAATTGTATGAAAACTTCGAAAATATCTTCGTTATCCATTATGAGGGCCAACATATCTCGGGTAAAA
>NW_026416602.1:0-286 GCF_001194135.2 Octopus bimaculoides | reverse complement strand
ATACCATCAAAGTGACACTGGGGTAAAATATACAAAGCCCAATATACCCAATATACCGATCATAACTACCCGTCTGATAAGGGTACACCAGGCACATGCATCACAACCATATGTGCGCGACATAGTGGTCTCACATCAAGATAAACAACGCATGACCTCGCAGGTGGGGCGTAGTTAGAATTTTTTTCAGGTCGAGTAGCCCATCCCGCTCAAAAGGTCCCTGAATGAGGTTTGTCTAAGGATGTTGAGCAAAACATCCATGTTTCCAAAGGTGAATTATTCAAAC
>NW_026416601.1:0-202 GCF_001194135.2 Octopus bimaculoides | reverse complement strand
TATCAGAAAGTATTAATTTCGAAACATGTTTAGAGATAATTGTATATTTTTTATGTAATTTCCACTGGTCTTGCCCGATTACGTTTTTGTTAACTCGCTAAATTCCCTTTGAGAATTATTCGGTCTTAGTAGATACATGACATGTGATCGTTTTCTAGCACATTAGCAGTCCACCTAGTGGCCTCCTTTATATATATATTTA
>NW_026416600.1:0-200 GCF_001194135.2 Octopus bimaculoides | reverse complement strand
GTAGGATTCTGCACAAAAGCTCACCGTATGTGTGTGTGTGTGTGTGTGTGTGAGATTAAAATGGGATTTTCAATTTACTACAGGTGATCGGTAAGATTTTATTGATGTCATAGATTACGTCATAGAATAAATCTATGGAAACTGAAAGAAGCTCGTTGTATATACATATATATATGTGTGTGTGTGTGTGTGTGTGTGTG
>NW_026416599.1:0-301 GCF_001194135.2 Octopus bimaculoides | reverse complement strand
TTGTTCGGGCCATATTGTTTTTGAGACACATCACCATGGAATGATTTATCAATACTAGCAGTGGAGCTCTTTTGAGAAGAACTCTCCTTAGATGATTGTCCGCTCTCCAAGCTTGACTGCATTCTGTCAGTCGTCGGTAAGTAACACGGCTGAGAATACTGGCTGCTGTACATATTGTTACCAGGAAACACTGTCTGACCAATATAGGGCAGTGGCAGTCTCTGGCTCTCTATAGTTGACTCATGGGAGAACTGGCTCCCAGACAGGTCACTGTTGCTGTTGTTGTCTGGTTTGTCAACTG
>NW_026416598.1:0-251 GCF_001194135.2 Octopus bimaculoides | reverse complement strand
TATATATATACATATATATATATACATATATGTGTGTACATATATATATACGTGCATATATGTACACGCACACATATATATATAAATAAAATATAAATATTCACAACATATGAACAAATATTTATTTATACGTACCTATGTGCACACGCGCGCTCGATAATATATGTACACAAACACACAATTATAAAGGAAAGAAAAGAAATAGGGAGGGAAAAGGCGAGAAATATACATGCATACATATATATATATAT
>NW_026416597.1:0-258 GCF_001194135.2 Octopus bimaculoides | reverse complement strand
TTTTCCTATACATATAGCACTGCCTTAATATTCATTACCACACGACTATCATGTGTATATGCATACAAATGTATGTATATGTATGTATGTGTATGTATGTGTGTGTATATATATGTGCATATATGTATATATATGTACTTATAGGCCTTAATCTTCATTACCACATGTCTATCATATGTATGTGCATACAAATATATGTATGTGTATGTATGTGTGTGTATATGTATGTGTATATATGTGTGTGTATATATATATATA
>NW_026416596.1:212-367 GCF_001194135.2 Octopus bimaculoides | reverse complement strand
GCTGATTGGGTTGGGTCAAAAGCGGTTTTGACCCTGTGGACCCAATCAGCTAAGGATCTGGTATTCCCGGATTTTTCGAGGATGGCCGGGCATAGATATCCGGTGATTCTTGAGGGACGTAAACCCAAGTGCCACCGGTGTCTGAAGCCCGGTCA
>NW_026416596.1:0-119 GCF_001194135.2 Octopus bimaculoides | reverse complement strand
CGCTCCCCCAGTGGAGGGAGAGACGGAGGAAGTCGAGGAGATGGAAACCACTTCGAAAAAAGGAAAAAAAAGAACGGGACACGGCCAGCACTTGATAGTGTACCGCCGGCGTGTCCCGA
>NW_026416595.1:0-223 GCF_001194135.2 Octopus bimaculoides | reverse complement strand
AATCCCGTTGCAGCATGCACTGATGGAGTTCTTTCAAACCAAAACTCTATAAACTTGGGCTTGCTCCAAGGTTAGATTATGCTGCGTGTACACTTCTTGTATATTAAATCTAAAACTATAAACTTGGGTCATTTCCACTGTGGAAGAAAGGATGCGATTCTACTTGTCGAACAATGGTTTTGCATTTTGGCACAAGGCCAGCAAATGGGTTAGTTAATTACAT
>NW_026416594.1:0-262 GCF_001194135.2 Octopus bimaculoides | reverse complement strand
ATCGACCCCAGGACTTATTCTTTGTTAGCCTAGTACTTATTCTATTGGGTTTTTTTTGCTGAACTGTTAAGTTATGCGGACATAAACACATCAATATCGGTTGTCAAGTGATTGTGAGGGGGGAGAACAAACACAGACACACACACATATACATATATTATATATATACGATGGGTTTCTTTCAGTTTTCTGTCTACCAAATCCACTCACAAGTCTTTAGTCAGCCCGAGGCTATAGTAGAAGACACTTGCCCAAGGTGCCA
>NW_026416593.1:0-232 GCF_001194135.2 Octopus bimaculoides | reverse complement strand
TGGACGGCATGGACTTGCTTCTCCAGGTACCGAGCCGCAAGCCCACTGACTTTTCCCGGTTAATTTTCTCTCCCGTTACCGCATCATATTCTTTTAGTGCCTCGCCGACCAGGTCGATATGCCTGTTGCTCGACATTATTATAATGACGTCGTCCGCGTATGTAGACACGCTCCTCCCGCATCCCAGTTCTCGCGGGATGCCCCTCAGCGTCACCAGCTTCCGCAGTAGTGG
>NW_026416592.1:0-529 GCF_001194135.2 Octopus bimaculoides | reverse complement strand
GTGTAAAAGAGAGTAAAAGAATAATACATACATGCATGACATTCACCGTTCGGTGTAGAGATCTCGTACTTTTTCTTCTTGTTGAACTTGTCTTAAGTGACTTCATGCACGTCTTTCCGAACTGGTCATTTATTTCTCAGCAGTGTACGTTGCTGAGACTACAAAACTGAACATTATATATTGTGAGGAGTTGAGGGATATACATATGCATATATGTATGTATGTGTGTGTGTGTTTGTGCGTGTGCGGTGCATGTGTGTATATGTATATATACATATATACATACATACATATATATATAATCAGTTACTGATATCCTGAATGCATTTAATACGTACATTTCAAAGTAGTTACGTATCAAACTGTTGCGCAAATGCCATTCTCTTCAGTCGCTCTAGGCGAAATATTTCACCTACTTGAAACGAAATATCAGTACTTGTTTTTGTAATTGCACATTCATACATAAATGCATGTATATTGACAGACAGACAGAAAAATAGATAGATAGATAGATAGATAGATAGATAGA
>NW_026416591.1:0-240 GCF_001194135.2 Octopus bimaculoides | reverse complement strand
AGATAGATAGATAGATAGATAGATAGATAGGTAGATAGATAGATAGACAGCTTAGTGGTGACTGTATTGAACTCACAATCGTAAGATCATGGTTTCGATTCTCGACGCGTTGTGTTCATGAACAAACCATTTCATTTCACGTCACTTTGCGATCAGTTTGACACCTCGAGTGTGGGGCACCGTAAGGCAGATTCTGTAAAAAGCTACGAAACACTCTTCTGTCGGTTACGACAGGACACT
>NW_026416590.1:0-299 GCF_001194135.2 Octopus bimaculoides | reverse complement strand
GTGTCAAGTGAGATTTAACGAAATGGGAGGAGGGGTAAGAATAAATTAAACAGTTGATTGGGTGTCTCGTCCTGTTTTGTTTTTGTGTATTTATGGATTGTGTAAAATCCACAAAACATTCTTCGAGTTTAAATTAGACAATATAATAATTACTGCCTTAACGCATTTTATGAAATTCATAAAAGCATTGTCTCTGTTGTATCAACTAAACTCGAACAGGTGCGCTGAAAATAGATGCATTTGATGCATAAAAGTGAAGTTTAATGGGTCTGACTGAATTAAGGGCACCTGTGAACTTG
>NW_026416589.1:0-398 GCF_001194135.2 Octopus bimaculoides | reverse complement strand
AGTTTATCTCCGTTTCTTTTTGCACCTTGCATGATCCCTGTGATTTTGTGTTGAGGAAAGTGAACATTGGATGTCAGTAACGAGGAAAACATAGGGAGTCAACCATCTTTTTCATGGACGATTTTATGTCGTATGGAAAGGAATAAGTACAAGCGAGGTCTTTGGTAAACATGTTTCCCGGATAAACTTCCATGCTTCCTGAGATTCGCCAACACTACACCTGATTTTCTTCCCTCCATACACACGCAAGCATGTATCTGACTCATACACTGTTCACTTTCCAGACATTTGTACAATACTGCATATGCTTTATATTCACTTTTGACAAGTTGTTGTGCACCTGAGCACTATATACAATAATTTCATTATTATTATTATTATTATTATTATTATTATTA
>NW_026416588.1:1824-2082 GCF_001194135.2 Octopus bimaculoides | reverse complement strand
TTATTAATTTAACACACTCACCGATTTCCACTCATTTACTTATTTATTTTCATTAAAATTTTCGTTGCGACTTGCAACCTTTTCAATAGTCATTGACTTTGTCCGTTATCAGAATTGCATTTTTTTTGTATGCATGCATATGTATCAGTGTGCGTGTGCATCAGTGTGCATGCCCATACACATATGTATGTATGTATGTATGTATGTGTGTGCGTGTGTATGTGTGTACATCTGTATGTGTGTGCATATACACATGTA
>NW_026416588.1:1169-1814 GCF_001194135.2 Octopus bimaculoides | reverse complement strand
GTGCGTGTGTATGTGTGTACATCTGTATGTGTGTGCATATACACATGTATGCATGTGTACACGTTTGTATGTATGTATGTACTCTGCATGTTTGTGTATGCATGTGTGTACGCATATGTGTATATATATGCATGTGTGCACGTTTGTATGTATGTATGTATGTATTCTGCATATCCATGTGTTTGTTTATGTTTGTGTGAAATGTGCGTGTGTATATACGGTCATGTGTTTCAGTCTTCATTTGTATATATGTGTGTATGTGTGTTTTTGTGCCCATCTGTCCATATTACCTATGTACCTATCTATCTGTATATCTATCTGTCCATACGTGTATCCATTTACCCACACATATATACATATACACATACATATACATACATACATATATATTTACATACACACACACACACATGCCTACATAATGGCCTACTAACAACACTGTCTGCGGATATATAAACTGTGGGTATTGGGGTATGACACCTTCAATGTATATTTCCTATTTAGTACTGGGGATATTTCATTAATGATGACGTACACTTGTACTTGTCTGAGTGTTGGATTCTTCAGGTGCTTGGATAAAATGCAGGTGTCAAGTGACCCAGTGTGCCTCCATGTTAGTCTTTGGCATGTTGGTAGAGTATGGAG
>NW_026416588.1:857-1050 GCF_001194135.2 Octopus bimaculoides | reverse complement strand
TAGACTACACTTCTAGTTCTACAGTTAATGCCAGGGTTAATCTTACATACAATTCAGTTATCATTGGTGCATGATGGAGCTCCCTGGATTCTCAATGATCTTAATGTTGAGTTTAGCCTCCTTCAGAGCTTTCCTAAATCTATAGGCTAGTTCTCCATGGGCTGTGGCCTCTACAAACATCACTCTTTGATAT
>NW_026416588.1:711-847 GCF_001194135.2 Octopus bimaculoides | reverse complement strand
TAGTTCTCCATGGGCTGTGGCCTCTACAAACATCACTCTTTGATATTTGTTGGTCTTGTACTACGTGTTCATCTTGTTTGCTTTGCCACAAACTCTTTGTATCCTATTCCAGTCTTTACTTCTATATCTAGGGCAG
>NW_026416588.1:516-701 GCF_001194135.2 Octopus bimaculoides | reverse complement strand
TCTTTGTATCCTATTCCAGTCTTTACTTCTATATCTAGGGCAGGTACCACGGGTTTCATTACTTATTATGCTATCTAACTTTTTTCTAGCACCCCTGTATACCCAAACTCTATTTTCCTGATCATATCCAGAGAACTGCATGTGGTGCATGAAGTTCTTTACATGCTTCTTTGTTTCATAGGGTT
>NW_026416588.1:0-357 GCF_001194135.2 Octopus bimaculoides | reverse complement strand
TGCATGTGGTGCATGAAGTTCTTTACATGCTTCTTTGTTTCATAGGGTTCACACAGTGGGGACACGTCATTCATTATCCTAACTAGGTCTGCTATTAGTATGTTAATTTTCATGTTGTGTGATGAAGTTGAGTTCTTGTGAACAACATATTTAGAAGTTATAGGCTTCATGTAATTGGAGTGGAGGAGCTGTACTCTGTTGTTCACAGTCTCTAAACAAAGTTCAGTATCAAGGACAGGGAGTCTATTGTTAGGGTCCCTAGTGGGGTAATGTATAGTTACCTTCATACTTTGGTGGATGGAGTTAGCTACATGCTGGATGCTCTCCATTATACTCCTCTCAGTTTCCACATTGCAA
>NW_026416587.1:14762-15758 GCF_001194135.2 Octopus bimaculoides | reverse complement strand
CCCCTATCTTCCTATCAATCTCAACGATGAATAACTGTTCTTAACTACAGCGTACGTTAGTGAAACTAATCTTCTATTCTTATTGTTGTCTTTAGTTAAGCTATTGAGGTTGGTGGTTTTCTCTTACTCTCTCTCTCTCATATGCTTTCTTTCCGCGTGTTCAGCTCTGTCTGTCTCTTTCTATCTGTTTGTGCCTTTCTCGCCTGTTTCTCTCTCACTTTCGAACACCACAACTGTTCTCCAAACAACATGGCTTCTGTTACAGATTTAACCACTGCATATATTTGCCACACGAGTCTCCTGTTGTCATACCTAGTAAGTGTATCAAAGCCGGTGGTCCTCATCGTCTGCCTGTCTCTCAGTCTGTCGCTAACTCAGTCCCTATCATCAAAACCCTTCTACCAAGACGTCTTCTTCTGTCATAAGTTTCTCTATAAAACCACCATCAACTTCTCAATAGCGATTCCCAGGAGGCACAGAATTCATCGATTGTGTAATGAACTTTTTTACTTCAGGGATGTTGTTGTCTGTTGTTTTTGCTGTTTGTTTCTGTTATTCAAGCCGTTGTTGGCGTTAGTGTTGTTTTCATAGCGTCTGTTAGCGTCTGTATGTATGTACGTATGTATATATGTATGGGTGTTGATGGTGTCTGTTGTTGTTGTTGTTGTTGTTGTTGTTGCAGTGTACTTAAACACCCATGTTGTAGTGAGATATAAGTCAATAGCAGAGAGAAAACCTGCTGCCTTGCTCTCATCAAACACCTACACATACGTACTTTTATATATATATATATATATATCACCTTAATATCAGAGAATGTGTGACAATCAGTATGTAACACTACAAAGTTCATACAAAGCTTTATACTTTAAATATATTTTATCATCAAAGAATGTATATATGCATTTTAACACTCAAACTGTTTTTCAACATTTTTTTATTATTCTCAAAGACTTTTGATAATCTTTTTCTAAAAAAGTGAAACCGGTTAAGTAA
>NW_026416587.1:12483-13194 GCF_001194135.2 Octopus bimaculoides | reverse complement strand
CCCCACACCCACCCCCACCAATACGCTGATTACCAGTACCACCCCCCATCATTAACATCACCACCATGTATTCACTAATTCATGCATATAAACACAAACACACACACGTGCGCGCGCGCATCGCGAAAACAGGTATACATACACGCACACACACATGAATTGACACACATGCACGCACATACACACATGCGTGCACACACACACGCACAGACTCACGCAGCTCCATCTTAAAAGCATATCTCGTGTAACAACACACAAGGATAAAGGTCGAGGGGTGTAGCTGTTTGGAGAAGGGGGGGTGGTACTACCCCCCCCCCACACACACACGAAGCCACGCATAGATAGATAGATAGATGTGTGTCTGCGTGTACATAGATAGACACACACAGACACACACACAGAGACACACATACATACACATATATATATTTGTGTTTATATATATACGTGTATGTGTGTTTGCATGTATGTATACAGATGTACACACACACACACACACACACACACACACACACACACACTTATTTATTTAAAGAAAAAAAAAACGATAACTTAACACGACCCGAAATCGAAACCTTTCCGATGGTGATTTTAACCCTAAACTTCACAAGTGCGTGCCTTTACCAACACTTAACCAACGAACCACTTAACCCGACGAGGGTAAACATTTGCACGGTTATTTGTACTTTCACTTACAGCGCCATCGAAAAG
>NW_026416587.1:10731-11819 GCF_001194135.2 Octopus bimaculoides | reverse complement strand
GATCACGTAATTTCGACCTTCCTTGGCCTTGTCAATGATGGACACTCGACTGCTAGAGATAGCAGTGATTCATCTCCCTCTCGGCGATATATAGAATAACAGTGCCAGAGCAGGCACTGTTATTCAGGGAGTTTGTTAAAATATATAAATAATAAATAAATAAAGGCGCCCTTTTAAAGCCTAGCCAGGTTTCATGGGCCCGGTTTCAATGGCGTATATGTTTCCCAGCTGGACGGGACGCCAGTCCATCGCAGCGCTACTCATTTTTGCCAGCTGAGTGGACTGGAGCAACGTGAAATGAAGTGTTTTGCTCAAGAACACAACGCGTCGCCCTGTCCAGGAATCGAAACCATAATCTTACGATCAGACTAAAACAGAAAAAGGTAGGAAATAATAAAGGAGTAAGAAACAGAAGGAAAACATCAAGAGAAGATGAAATATTTGTTGAAAGAAGTAAAAGTTTGGCGTTGGATAAAAAACGGAAGCCTTTCTCTGATGGAGAAGAAAAGATTAGTCCTGTATTCGAATTGTAACAAACTGTCTTGGCAACAAAAAGATCGGAGAGAAAGTAGGCGAAATCTCAGCCAGCGCAAACAAACATCTACAAGACGCATAGATGAACTCTCACGTTATATATCTTTAGCTTTGGATGAATCTACCATTAAATTCAATATTAGCTAAGTTTAGTATTTTTATAAGATGAATTTAAATACCTGACGACATAATTTTTTTTATTAACCGCACAGGGTCGAAACACAGAGGGATCAACACAAGGACAGAAAAAAAAAAAACACAAAAGTGGAGGAAAAGTAAAATCGAACGAAAAGAATGGTAATGATAAATCAAAAGGTGGAATGACGTCTACTCGAACCCTACACTCCAGTTAACGTCATTGAACGTTTTTAGAAAAAAAAAAAAAATTTTTTTCGTGTTAATTCTCAAGCCTTAAAACATACATTGGATAGAAAATACATTTCAAATAATATAAGCTGTTCCAAGGAAGAGGGAATTTTGGAGCACTCATGTCTGTCTTGATGTCTAAGCAAGGTGGTGCGATAGTTTTTTTTACTGTTTGTTTTTGAATTTTA
>NW_026416587.1:0-9857 GCF_001194135.2 Octopus bimaculoides | reverse complement strand
ATGCTCCAATAATGTGCAATGGTACGCGGATGATTATCAAAAAATTGTGCTCCCGAGTTCTGTAGGCAACAATCTTGAATGAACCGGCCGCTGGTCTTTCTATTTGTGCACCCGAGGGAAGGATGAAGAATGTTGTCTACCAAGAGGCACTCCAATGATAACAACGGCAACTTCAACTGCTCCAATTTCAACTCCGCAATTTTTTCATCGTCCTGCCATCCCAGGTAAGTCCAGTCTTGCTTTGCTCTCCTTACTAACTCACCATGACATTCTTTTTTTTTTCTACGAAGATCCGTCGCCCAAACACCACTTCGTATCCACTTCTTCCTCTTTTTTATGTCTTCGTTTCTCTCTTCGCGTCGTTCTCTGACCGGGTGAATATATGTATATATATTATTTACATAACATATACAAATACACACACATATATTTATGTATTATTATTATTATTATTATTATTCTTATCGTTGTTGTTGCTTTGTTTTACACGAGCTGTTCCAAGTCTTCAAGTAACAGCAAGTAGGACGCTTTACTGAAGGGGTTATTTATGAGTAGCGATGATTTATTTCAGGGACAGGAAACCAAATGCTGATTTTCCTTCTTCTTCTTATAATTATTATTTACGAGAACTAAGTAATGCTGTACAATAGTACAACTGTAAGGCATGGTTTAACAATGATATATATATTCACTTATATACATATAGAAATACACACGTACATAGATACATATAAGCATGTGTATATGTGTGTACAAATATGTATGTGGATACTTTCGAAATAACGAACGAAAGAAGTATTCGATACCGGATAAAGTGTATAGGTAATTTAATTCGGTCAGTTGTGACCAACTGAGTGAAACTGAAAGTTTCCATATGTTTTCGGCATCTGTTTCGTTAGACAGCCATTTTAGAATAAAAATCTCTCTTTCTTTTTTTACTCCGTTATATGTATGTATGTATGTATGTATGTGTGTATCTGTCTGTGTGTGTATGTTTGTCTCTTCTATTTTTTAATTATTATAAATCTTCCACTGCGGAGGGAACCTGTTTCCAACAAAGATACAAGGCTCCATCTTTGGGATATAATTAACACTGACAAATTCACATTTGGAGCTTGAGAAAAGTCTTGCATATTTTTATTGTTCAACTCGCAGATTGCACTTGTAATGTACGAATTAGCCGGTCGATTTCTCTTTCTGAAAATCCCAGTTTATCCAGATTCTCCTTTGGAAGCATTTCCTAACAAAACCTAGTGCTCCACTTATTATTGGTATGAATACGAATTCCTCGTCTGGATATAGAAGCTGGAGGTTTCGAAGCAGATGTCCATCGATATCCTCTTTTTCTTTGATTTTCAAAGAGATATCTATATCTGCAGGGTAGCTGTCCTCTATGATGGTACATACTGTTGCCCCTCTGTCCCAAACAACAATATCAGGCCTGTTATGTTTACATTTGACAGAAGTTTTGATGGGAATATTCCACCAGTATTCCTTGAGTTGGTGTTTATGAATGTATTCCACAACAGAGGTATTTTCTAAGTTTATTTCAGGACAGTCTTTTTTGTGGATGGCATTGTAAATTGTTTTAGCAACAACATCGTGCCGCATAGGGAGGTAGTACCGTGACGACATTTTAGGAAAGCTGCTAATCACACGCGTGATGTCTTCCACAGAAACATGACATAGCCTACACATGCAGTTGCACCTTGGGATTACGAGGGCGTCACTGTCTCTCTTGTTCTCCAGGTACTTTGTGGCAATCTCCTGTTCCTGGATTGTAAACGCATAGGCTTCAATGTGTGATGTGATGTAGTGGTCTTGTGTCCAAGAGAAGCTGCGCTTCGTGTCAATTCTACTGTCTTCTTCAAACTTCTGGGCAACACACACACGCATAGTCATTTTTTTCTTTTGTATGTTGAGCTTTCCACCCAGGTCTTCTCTGCGGTAAGAGAGCCCGGCTGTTTTGGGATTGTATAGGGATCATCAGAAAGAGTGTCCATTATTATTCAACTAGTAAATTATAACATCTGACTTGTGTGATAAAACTAATTATTGAAATGACAATTTCAATCAGATTGGTTTCTCCTTTGATATCCATCTACAAAGACGCGCACACATTGTCTTCCTTCACACATATGTGCATAAACACACACAAGCACGCATATGCACACACACACACACATAATGTTCTCTCGCTCTTTCTCCTCATACATACGTACACACACACATACATGTTCTCTCGCTCTTTCTCTATCTTTTTCCTCATGCATACGTACAAACACGTTTCAAATGTGATCGCTTTTGATATAATCAGAACAGCTTCCAATTGAAAACGAACAGTCTATTGTTTTAGAAAGCACCCGGTATTAACAACATAATATCTTACAAATCAACAGTTATCCGCTGACAATAATGTCTACGTGAGGAGTCAGTCATTTTTCATTCTTTCCCTTAAACTTTCGAAATTTAAGCATTCGGAAATTTTAAACGGAAGACGACATTCGTAACAGACGACATCTGGAAACCATTATTACAACACAGCTCTGTGTGTGTCTAACAAATAATGACTCCCTCTTTTCTCTTCTCACTCATTCTCACTTTGTTTTCTCCCCTCTCTCTCAGAATGTCATTCAATTTGGGGTATCAGAACAAGAGCTCGTGTCAAGGCGATAATATATATATATATGTGCGTGTGTGTATGCGTGTGTGTGTGTGTGTGTGTATATATATATACACACATAAATATACACACACACACATATACACAAACATACCTATATATATATGTGTGTGCGTGTGTGAGTGCATGTGTGTGTGTGTTTATATATATTTGTATGCATGCTTGTGTAAAGATATATATATATATATATTCATATTTAGGCAACGAAATAATATATGTAAACATCTATGTGTATATTGTGCATATACCTCTCTCTCCCTATGTATGCAAGTATGTATATCTATCTACCCATAGATAGATAGATAGGTACAAAGACAGGCCGGACCCTGGCATAATGTCCATCAACTCCGTATCGGCGGCAATAGGGATGCTGACGACAACAACCACCAAAATGACGACGACGACGAAAATAGCCAATGTTTTGTAACTGGTGTATTATTATACGCCTCATTTAAAATATAAATTGATCTCACGCATAGGTGAAGAAAATGGCCACAAGGAGAGAGAAGAGAGAGAAGAAGGGGGGAAGGTCGCCGACGTTGATATGTATGTATGTTTAGATGTGATGTATGACAAAGTAGCTATGGGTTCCACATAGGCACAGAGGGAAGAGATATAGACAGAAGAGCTATGGGAAAACGTGAGAGAAAGAGGGAATGTATATATAGATATATATTAGAGTATCAGAGGGAAAGAGGAGCAGAGGGAGGGAAAGAGAGACAGCGAAATGCAGACAGACGGACGCAGAGGGTGTGAGGGATTATAATGTAATTTCTTTTTGGAAGAAAAAAAAAAGAGAATATAGGGAGAATCATGTGAAAGTGAGAAAGACGGGGAGGAAAGAGAAAGAGACGGGGAAAAGAAAAAGTAAGAGAGAGAAAGAAGGGGTGTGTGAGAGAGTATATAAAGTGATTGATGTTTATCTACCGTCTGAGGTGGTGTAATTTCCCGAGTGTCATGGCTTTTGATATGTCAACTGAATTAATATAACATATGTACGCATGCGTCAGTTAACAAGAGTTTCTATCATGGATTCTTTGTATACATAGCGTACAGCCGTGCCTGCCTGCCTATCTATCTATCTATCTATCTATCTATCTATCTATCTCTATCTACACACACACAACAAAAACATACATACATAAATGTATGTATATATATATATATGTACACACACACAAACATATATGTACATACATACATGCATGCATGCATATATGTCATTTCAACATATGGAACCATTAAACCCAACACATCTTTTTTCTCTTTCCATTTTTCTCCTTCTCATTCCTTTCTGTCGAAGAGCGTACGTTCGAAACCTGAAACAGTTTTCCATTCTTCCCGAGCGTGAAACTAATACACCTGCTTGTAGTTCCCTGACCTGTCTTCGTCTTTTGTTTTCAGTACACTTGAAGCATATATGTATAAAAGAACATTAATACTCATGAGATATATTAATGTTAGTGGCCGCAAGCTAAAACCGTATAGGCAAAATTAATATACATACATATATATATATATATATATATAAATAAAAAAATTATATATAAGGGCGCGTTTTTAAGTACCTGCTTTGCTAAAAATTGGAGCCAAAACACTCCGAAGCTACAAAAATTAACACTATATATATATATATATATATATAATTTTTCAAAGTAAACTCTGTAATCGTTACCAATATAGCATAAGATTTCACCTCAAAAAATCTAAATTAGATTCCTTAAGGATCGTTCTCCTTGTTTATATATCCAAAGTTTAAAATTTTTACATTTAAGAGATTTGACACCGATGTTTATATTTATATCCATGTATTAATCCGATGTTAGCATTTCTGTATACAGCTATATTTAACCACTAAATATAAGTTAAATATATCAGTTGCTATACACTTCATCAGGAATAAGTTTCTTTAGAACAAAAAACCCCCCAAAATAAGCAACAAGGATATCCAAAGGTAATGCAATACAATTTTACAGTACTGAAATAAACTAGTACTTTCATGCGTTACGCAATCATCAGGTTTATGTATTGACAGTCGTGTTCCACAATTGACACAGTTGTCAATTGTGGAACACTACTATCACTATATAAACCTGATGATTGAGTAACGCATGAAAGTACTAGTTTATTTCAATACCGTAAAATTGTAAAAATTGCAAATGATGAAACGTGAAAACCGGACTAAGCTGGAATTACACTGATGTGTATATATATATATATATATATATATATATATATATATATATATATATATATATATATATAATATGACAGTTACAATGAATATAGAGATTAGTACAAATACATATTTATAAAATATCTACTGTCAATTATACGGCATATTTGGTTTAAATATTACCGACACACGTTTCTACTGCATAGAGAACTAGTAATTGTATTTGCATCCAGCTATTTTCGACCATGCAACTTTATTCAAGGTCTTTCTACTGATGTGGTCCGAAACGAACTCTTCCCTATATACTCATTATACTCTACAAAGAATGTCCATCCACACATACATTTATATATGAATACACACATACACTGACGTCTATATTACATATAAATACACATGCATACACATACATACACACCAGAAAATAAGCACTACTAGGCATTGTACACTTACTTGATATCGAATATTCTACAACTTGCATACACAACATACACAAACATACAAATGCATATATATACAATAAGAAAATAGGACCATCAATTCCTGCACACACAGACGCACGCACGCACATACAGAGAGACACAGACACAGGCACGCACACACACACACGCGTTGCATAAATTACTTGAATAAAACAGAAAATAGGAAAGTAAAAACAAAACTCTGCACATACCCTCGGTCCAGAGAGAGATGTGTTCCGTTGCGAGTGAAAGCATGTTATAAAAATAAGACTCCTGAATAATAATAATATTAATAATAATAATCCCATCTACTATAGGTACAAATCCTGAAATTTGAGGGGAGCGGCTAGTCTATTACATCGACCCCAGTGTCCATCTGGTACTTCTTTGTCGACTGAAAGGATGACTGCAATATCGACCTCTGTGGAATTTGAACTGAGACTGAACTAACCATTTTTCCACAGGGAGGTGGCACATCACTCTCCCCACTTTTATTTCCAAATGGATCTTTAAAAAGTCGATAAGGGTTTGACCAAAGAGCCAAGGTGCCCGTTCTCTATCTTTTCAGCCTCGTCCTTCACACAACCTCTTTCAGCATAGCCACTAGACAGAGGAAGATCGCCCTCCCTGTCTTATTAAAGGTTGGTGGTGGGGAGGTCCCCACGACGGATTCGGCCGATAGCCGGATTCGTCTCATACGCGATAACAAATGTTTGACGTAACTTCACAAGTCAGCAATGCTTGGACACTGCACGAGTGCATGCAGAACGGTTTCGTCACTCTGTGTGCATCTCGGGTAGTCTCGCCTGACAGCGCTTCCATACCTGTAAAGTTTATCTCGAACTGGCAGTACTCCACAGTAGCAATGCCAGGCCAAGGATTTCTTCAAGCTATTCATGATAGTAACGGGTCCGAAAGTCCTCCGAAATAGACCACCAAGTTTATCTTCGTCAACGCCTAGAGTTTCCCTGAGAACTTCATTCTTTCTGAAAGGTGCATCACATATGCTATACAGTTGATGCTGCATGCCCCTTTGACCCACGAATAGTTAAGAAGGAAAGTGAAAAGATAGATAGATACAACTCCCTTAAGTACGAAGTAACCCGGCTATGGAAAAGGAAGAAGGTGAAGATAGTGCCAATTATTGTTGGGTCCTTGGAGACAGTATCAGAATCCATCAAGTGGAATATGAAGGAAATTGGAATAGTGCCCAGTAGAACTGTTACAAAGGTTTGTTGCCTTGGCATAGCCAGAATAATCAGGAAAGTATTAGATATCTGAAAAGAACGAATAGCATTGTACCGTAGGCTGCAGGTAGTAAGCCCGTTACGCATGCAAGACTCCAGGAGCTCCAACAAAATCTGTGATGAAGCGATAATAATAATAATAATAATAATAATGATGGCTTCAAATTTTGTCACAAGGACAGCAATTTTGGGGGAGGGGATGAGTCAATTACATCGACCCTAGTGTTCAACTGCTGCTTATTTTATCGACCCTGAACGATAAAAGGCAAAGTTGACCTCGGCGGAATTTGAACTCAGAACGTAGCGACGGGCGAAATACCGCTAAGTATTTTGCCAGCTCGCCGCCTTTATAATAATAATGATAACAACAACAACAACAACAACACCAAAGGCACAGGGCTTGATATTTTGTGGCAGGGGTTAGTTGATAACATCGACCCCGTTTTGAACTGGTACATATTTTATCGACCGCGAAAGGATGAAAGACAAAGTCGACTTCGGTGGTATTTGAACTCAAAATGAAAAGGCGGACGAAAAGCCACTAAACATTTTATCCGTCTTACTAACAATTCTGTCATCTCGCTGCCTTAACAGCAACAACAATTATAATGGTTTCAAATTTTGGTACAAGGCCAGCAATTTCTTGAGAGGATGTAAGTCGATTACATCGATTCCAGTACTCAACTGCTACTCATTTTATCGACCCAAAAGGATGAAAGGCGAAGTTGACCTCGGCGGAATTCGAACTCAGAATGTAAGGACAGACGAAATGCCATGCCAGCAAACGGTTGTCAAGTCAACGTCTTAACAGTAACAATAACAGTAACACTAATGATGTTGATAATGGTGATGATGATGATGATGACGATGATGGTTAATGATAGTGGCAATGATGGTAGCTTTAAAATTACTCTTAAAATAAAACTAGTTACAAATAACAAGAATTAAAAGATAACACATTTGTTCCTCATATTTCTTCTTAGCATGTATTTATGTGATGCGCCCTCTGGTGGCCAATAAAATATCCATATTTATTTTTTTTTTTTTTTACATAGTTTTTCTTTTTATTATGTCGTTTATAGATTGTTTTCATATCGTTTTTAGATAGATTTTTACGTCCATTTTAGCATTTTAAATATTCTTTTGGCTGTTAAAAATATTTCGAAATTCTACAGATTGTTTTTATTTTTTCAGTAAGAATTTTAGAAGTCACAACAAACACACACAAATATATATGCATATATATATATATATATATATATATATATATATATATATATATATATATAATTATATATTTATATATACGTATATACATGCACACATATGTATTTATGTATATATAGTTAAAGAGTACACAAGTAAGAGAACCAAAAAGGAGTTGCATCTGGTACTCACATTTAAAATTTCTCCTGAGTATTGTCTATCTATAACTTATTTCCATTCTTAGTAAAAGCAATATTTTTAAAGTAAAATATCTTTTCTATGTTCAACCCTAGAGAAATCGTAAAAATGTTATTTTTTTAAGTAAAAAGGACAACAAAACAAAGCATTTATTTAATTAAATCGCTCCAGAGAGACCATTCCACGTGAACAACGTGTCAACGAGGGAACTTCAATGTGGTTACTCGATTTGCTAAAAACAACAAAGCTCTTTACCCTCATTACTGTCGTAAAATCGGAAGGACATACAGGACAATGTCGTCCTTAATATACGCAAAGCTGGGATCATCATCTCTGGAACATCTTTAAGCATAGGTCTGAAGCTGACCTGATTTTTGGATATAGGCACAAGTTTGCAAAATGGGATTTGAACTGCGAATGTAAATGAGTCGGGACCATTACCACAAGGTATTTCCAACGCGCTAATTTGTTCCACCAGCTCTTCACGATTCTATAACAATTGCTTTAATCAATTATGACACAAGGTTAGCAGTTTTAGTGGGGAGAGATTAGTCGATTACATCAACCACAGTACTTGACTGGTACTTTATTTTATCGATCCTGAAAGGATGAAAAGCAAAGTCGACCTTGCTGGAATTTGAACTCAAAGCGTAAACAGCCGGAAGAAATGCAGCAAAACATTTTGTTCGACCCACAAAACGATTCTACCAATCCAGCGATCTCCTGTATTTAAGTCATAACAATAACCATATCAACAACTGCAACAATAATAACCGAAACTTAGGGTTAACGTAATAAAAGAAGGCGGAAAAATTAAACATGCAAGGAGAAATTAATAGACGATTAGAAAAGATATAATATTGTTCAAACCAATTCTATTTTTCCAACTTAGCAAATATATGTATCTCTGTACAATTTTGCTTAGTAATTTACTCCAGCACTAATTCGACAAGCTAAAGACAAAGCCAATGAGCTAATGGAACTACAAAAAAAGAGTAGAAACCGGTTCGGACTTGTCTTGTGTACTTTCCATGTTTAGACATAAACTGTTTTGCAGTAAGGTTATTTGTTTAGATATACACTACGTTGAAGGTGCGTGACTTACTGGTTAGATTATTCTGTTCACGACAGCAAGGTCGTGAGTTCAATTCCTAGCAGTGCGTTATGTTCTTGAGCAAGACCTTTTATTTTACGTTGCTCCAGTCCACTCAGCTAGCAAAAAATGAGTTGTACCTGCTTTTCAAAGGGCCATCCTTGTCACATCCTGTATCACACTGAATCTCTTTGAAAATTATGTTATGGGTGCATGTCTATGGAGTGTTTAACCACTTGCACATTAATTTCACAACCAGACTGTTCTGTTCATCGAATCGACTGGAACACTCGTCGTCGTAACCGACGGAGTGCCAGTATAGTACATTATGTCTTTTTGTAGAAAGGTTCTTTGTTTCTTGTTGGCATCTACGGAAAATGCCCCTGTATATAACTTCAGGTCATATAATACTTTTTGAGTGAAATTGGATAGACGGAAACTGTACAGAAGCCTGCCGCATTGATTGTATTTGTAATTCACACACTGCATCACATTGATTCTGCCTAAGAATTACGTTTAGGGTACGCATTAACTGAGGAGGAGGTGAGTCAGTTGATCGAATAAGTGAATCTTTGTCCCATCACCGCTTGACTACCGGTGTTTTTGTGTTTACGAACTCGTAACTTAGCGATTCGGCAAAAGAGACCGGTTGAATAAGTACTACGCTTTAAAAAAAGTCTTGGGTTCGATTTGTTCGAATAAAGACCCTTCAAGGTGGTGCTCCAGCATGGCTGCAGTCAAATGACTGAAGAAAATAAAAGGATAAAAGCAAATGTATACTTGTGTGTGTGTG
>NW_026416586.1:0-295 GCF_001194135.2 Octopus bimaculoides | reverse complement strand
TAATAATAATAATAATAATAATAATAATAATAATAATAATAACAAACATTATTTCCGTTCGTATCGTTCTAAAGTTCCGTGTATGTTTTGAGAAGACGAATGTAATGCATTGGTTGTGGCTCTGGTAACGACGAGGATGATGATGGTGACGACCCCTACCATCACCACAAACGCGAAGAACAACAGCAACACAACAACCAACACCACTACGACGATAACGAGGACAACGATTACGATGATGCCACTGATGAAGATCGTCATCATAGTCATAATCAGAAGATCACTCTGATATTGG
>NW_026416585.1:0-208 GCF_001194135.2 Octopus bimaculoides | reverse complement strand
ATGATGATGATGATGATGATGATGATGATGGTGACAAAGACAATGATGATGATACTACTGTTGACAACAATGCCAACAAATATGTTGATGATGATGACGCTAACGACGACGGTGATGATGACGATGATGATGACGATGCATGTTGTTCACTAATCTATACAATGTTTTAGTGTCCTACTTCGTTCAACCAGTTAGTACAAACTAAATC
>NW_026416584.1:0-386 GCF_001194135.2 Octopus bimaculoides | reverse complement strand
ATATATATATATATATATATATATATATATATAGGTGCAGGAGTGGGTGTATGCTAAGTAGCTTGCTTACTAGCCACAGGGTTCTGTGGCACTTAGGGAAAGTGTCTACTGCTATAGCCTCAGGCTGACCAAAGCCTTGTGAGTGGATTTGGTAGAGAGAAACTGAAAGAAGCCTGTCGTATACATATATATATGTATATATCATCATCATCGTTTAATGTCCACTTTCCATGCTAGCATGGGTTGGACGATTTGACTGAGGACTGGCGAACCAGATGGCTGCACCAGGCTCCAATCTAGCAGAGTTTCTACAGTTGGATGCCCTTCCTAACACCTACCACTCCAAGAGTGTAGTGGGGGCCAGTCAGGCGGTACTGGCAATGGCC
>NW_026416582.1:0-319 GCF_001194135.2 Octopus bimaculoides | reverse complement strand
CTTCTTCTTCTTCTTCTTCTTCTTCTTCTCCTTCTTCTCCTTCTTCTTCTACTTCTTCTTTTTCCTTTTCTTCTTCTTATTCCCTTTCTTCTTCTTCTTCTTCTTCTTCTTCTTCTCCTTCTTCTTCTTTTTATTCTTCTTCTACTTCTTCTTCTACTTCTTCTTCTTCTTCTTCTTCTTCCTCTTCTACTTCTTCTTCTTCTTCTTCTTCTTCTACTCCTTCTTCTTCTTCTTCTTCTTCTTCTTCTACTCCTTCTTCTTCTTCTTGTTCTTCTACTTCTTCTTCTTCTTCTTCTTCTTCTACTCCTTCTTCTTCTTC
>NW_026416581.1:0-351 GCF_001194135.2 Octopus bimaculoides | reverse complement strand
TCGTTTCTTTCTCACTCACACATCTATTGGTATTTTTCAATATTTTTCTCCCAATGAACACATTTTATGGAATGATGATGTCAAAGTAACACAAGTCTAGTCCCAACCGAGCGAGGCCGTGTTATGTGTGTATATAAGAAAAAAAACCCACCTAAAAATATCTTTAGTGTTCATATTAATCTGGCAAATGTAATGCTTATTTCACGTTGTTTTGAATTATTCAGGTTCAAATGGGGTGTCCACAATATTTGCTGTAACTTTGTAAATTTTTTACATACGGATTTGAAATTTTGTCAGTGGATGCTTTATATATCACTGGTTTATAGTTATGTAATTTTAGCTGATCTTGCT
>NW_026416580.1:0-278 GCF_001194135.2 Octopus bimaculoides | reverse complement strand
AGTAGTAGTAGTAGTAGTAGTAGTAGTAGTAGTAGTAGTAGTATTGGAGGCAGCAGTCATGAAAATAATGAAAGTCATAAATGGTATTGATAGGGATAATAATAATGAGGAATAGCAACAAAGAACTGCTGTTTGGATGGAGTTTCTTGTTTTGTGTCTTTAGGTGAATGTTCTGACTGTCATCACAATGAACACAGCTGCCTGGTCTGGGAGGAGGAAACGGTTAAGAGTTAACAAAACACTGACAAACAGAAACACACACACACATATATATATAT
>NW_026416579.1:0-232 GCF_001194135.2 Octopus bimaculoides | reverse complement strand
CGCTAAGCATTTCGCCCGGCGTGCTAACGATTCTACCAGCTCGCTGCCTTCTCTATTTGCTATAATAATGGTTTCTGATTTAGGCACAAGGCCAGTAATTTTGGGAGAAGATAGGTTAGTCGATACGAGGCTGGTACGTTATTATCTTATCAACCACGGAAGAATTAAAGGCAAAGCTGATGTCGGCGGGAATTGAACTCAGAAAGCATTTTTGTCAGACTCTAATAATTCT
>NW_026416578.1:0-460 GCF_001194135.2 Octopus bimaculoides | reverse complement strand
ATATATATATATATATATATATGTATATTATATATTCTCTTTTTGCGCATGGCACAGTCCAGTATATTTGCATATGCTTAAATGCAGGCGCATTTGTATGCAATGATGTATTTCTATTTAAATAGATGTGAATATGTTAATACCTTAGTTTTCAATGAACGTACTGAAGAACCAACAAACGGCGAATTCCGTAAAGTTTCCTGAACGCAAAATTTCATAACATATATAGTGTATTGTCTGTACATGCAAAGCTGAAATATGTATTTGTATGTACTTGAATCATATATGCACATCTGAATGTGTGAATATATGTGTTTATCCATATAAAAAGCAAGGAGATCATTGTTAGTTATTTTTTCTTTATTCCCCGAACTTTGATCTGTGCGGACCATACTGGACTGACTTGGTACCTCAACTTATGTACATAATTCAACTGAATTATGTACACACAAACACACAC
>NW_026416577.1:3867-4256 GCF_001194135.2 Octopus bimaculoides | reverse complement strand
CACACACACAAACACACACACAAATATGAGTCTCTGTGTTTGTGCTTGTTCCCCATCAACAACTCCCAACCGCTACTACGCCCACGTGACTTAGTGGTTCGGCAAAAAGAGGACGATAGAATAAGTAACGGATTAAAACAAATGCACTGGGGTCGATTTGTCTGACTAAACCCTTCAAGGAGGAGCTCCAGGATTGGCTGCAGTCCAATGACTGAAACAAGTGAAAGATAAAAGATGCACTCTCTCTCACACACACACACACGCGCCCACACACAAACGCACGCACACACACACATATGTGTTGTATGTATGTAGGTTTATATATGTGCGTGTATCTGTGTGGTGCGGGTGCGTATGTGCATGTGTGCGTACAGTTGATATTTCCTCTC
>NW_026416577.1:2079-2772 GCF_001194135.2 Octopus bimaculoides | reverse complement strand
ATGTACATACATACATACATACATACATACACACACACACACACTCCCACACACAGACACACTGACACACGCACTCGCACACACACACATATATATATATACTTGCATACATACTCGCGCGCGTGCCCACACGCTTACAAAGATATTGAAACTAAAATGGAGACAGACGGAGAACTTAGAAAAAGGTAAATAGAAGAGAGAGAAGGAGAGAGAGAGAGAGAGAGAGAGAGAGAGAGCGAGGGAGAATGAGTGAGGGAAAGACAAACAATACATAATAAATAAAGAAAAACAACAGAGAAAGAGAAAAAGAGAGGCGCAGATCAAAGGAATAGAGAGGGAGGAGAGAAAGAAAGAAAGAGACGAACAGAAACGAAGAGTAAGGAATAGAGAAAGAGAAAGCGAAAGAGAGAAGGAAAGAGAGAAGGAGAGAGAGAGAGAGAGAGAGAGAGTGAGTGAGTGACAGAGAGGGAGAGAGAGATATGCAGAAGCTGTGTGTTGCTTTTGTGTTTTTTGCTTTTTACGTCCAGTGTATCAAGCTGTGAGGCGTGAATTCTTCACTCTATGATCGTGATTGCCAGAAAAACGTTCCATCACGAACGCTGGCATGGTTCGTGACCATTGTGGTAAGAGGGAAAGAGAGGGAGACGGAGAGAGAGAGAGATAGAGAGAGAGAGAGACGGAGGGAGAGAGAGG
>NW_026416577.1:0-1006 GCF_001194135.2 Octopus bimaculoides | reverse complement strand
TGTGTGTGTGTGTGTGTGTGTGTGTGTGTCCTTATATGTGAGAGTATAAATATTTATACTCGTACGCATGCACACAAATGTACAAACATACATATACATATTTACAAGTATTCATCACCAGCGTTCTTTTAGGTCAACAATAGACCTATGCAGACATCTTGGTGTACTGGTATATATATGTACATATGTACGAATGTACGAATGTACGCATGTATGTATGTATGTATGTATGTATATGCGCAGATTTGTATGTTTTGCTTTATGTATGTATTGTCATGCATATAGTTGCATATCTAGACATGCTTATATGTATTTAACTGATACACTTCTGGAAAGTTTCACAGATTTTTACAGTGCCAGTGATGGACTGGATCTATAGTCTTCGAATTAGCTTTTTCCTTTCTGGTTTTGAGAATCCTAATTTCTCAAGAACGGTACTTAGGCAGCGTGTTACATATTCCAGGGCCCCAATAGTTACAGGTATAAACCTGAACTTGTAATCTGGATAGAGTAACTGCAGATTTTTCAATAGTCCAGCATAGGTGTTCTCTTTTTCACTGATCTTCAGCTTTATGTTATCATCTGCTGGGCAGCTAATTTGCACAACTGTACACAGTTTCTCTTCTCTATCCCAAATCATTATATCAGGTCTGTTGTGCTTACAGTTTATTGAGGTTTTCATTGGGAGATTCCAACAGTACTCCTTTTTATTATTACTACGGCTTCTACGATATTGTGGGTTCTTATTTCTTTGACCTCGGGATTATCCTTCCGACGGATTTCATTATAGAGGGTCCTAGCTATAACATCATGTCTCATCGGTAGATTATACCGTGATGACATTTCCGGACAACGTCTTATGATATGGGTGATATCTTCGGTGTTAACACCACAAAGTCTGTATCCATTGTCACATTTTACTGTTTTTCCTGCATCTTTATCTCTTTTGCGCATCAGGTACTTGGTTGATATTTCTTGTATGTATGTATGTATGTATGTATGTATG
>NW_026416576.1:0-205 GCF_001194135.2 Octopus bimaculoides | reverse complement strand
GTACGTACGTTCTTTCGTTATTTCGTGCCTGCGTACGTACGTACGTTCGTTCGTTCGTACTTATGTTCGTTCATTCGTTCGTTTGTTTGTTCGTTCGTTGCTGCTTTCGTGCTTACGTACGTTCATTTGTTCGTTAGTTCGTTTATTCGATCCTACGTACGTACGTTCGTTCGTGCTACGTACGTTCCTTCGTTCGTTCGTTTGT
>NW_026416575.1:0-512 GCF_001194135.2 Octopus bimaculoides | reverse complement strand
ATAGAAGTGATAAAGTATAGAGGGGATTTAGGGAGTTTAAACCAATTTATAAAAATCAAAATAACAAAATATATGTCTCTAAAGAGAAGAAGTTCAATGAATAATACAACTAAGTAATTTTTGAGATTGATATTTCAGGAAAATGCTTTTACATTTTCAAAAGCTTTTAAAGATTTAGTAACTTACAATCATTTTCAAAATGCTTACATTACTTTTTGATATCTGATTCTATAGTATGTTTAGAATTAAATTTTATTTTCAATACACACACATACCACTATATGTATATACTTAAAAGACTTTGAAAGCAGTAAAATATTTCCAAAAATTTTAATATAATGATACTTTTTTTTACTTATTTAGTGGTTTCAGTCCTTGGGCTGCAGCCATGCTGGAGCACCACCTTGAAGCTTTTGATGAATTTTATTAAGCTTTCTACTATGATACTTATTACATCAACCTCAGTGGAGGCGCAATGGCCCAGTGGTTAGGGCAGCGGACTTGCGATCATA
>NW_026416574.1:0-316 GCF_001194135.2 Octopus bimaculoides | reverse complement strand
CACACACACACACACACACACACACACACATATATATATATACATAGATGCTTATATAAATGTGTGAATGTATGTTTGTGTCTATGTACATTATGTACATTGGTGCTTTTATCTGTGTGCATGTGCGTGAGTGCTTGTATGTGCGTTGTGTATGCGATTTCGTGTGAGTGTTTGAGTTTGTGTGTGTGTGTATCAGTGTGCGAATGCATTCGTGGTTCTACATAAATCATTCGAAAATGGCGACACTCCACCGTTACTCCGAATTGCATGATTCTAAATGCATAGATTAATAAGGTAATTTACCGGATACATACAT
>NW_026416573.1:152-293 GCF_001194135.2 Octopus bimaculoides | reverse complement strand
ATATATATATATATATACATGCACACACATACGCACGTGTGTGTGTGTGTGTGTGTTCTAGCCTGTGTATATGCGTGTGTATATAATACAGCTCGTGTACCAAAACAATGATAACAAAATATTATGGCGTTAAAAACGATT
>NW_026416573.1:0-142 GCF_001194135.2 Octopus bimaculoides | reverse complement strand
TTGTCAGAATGCAGAACGCATATTATTGTTGTGACGTGAAAAATTATAACTGTAACGCTATTAAACATATATTATGACGTAACAAAATATAAAACCTATACATACACACATACATATATGTACATATGTGCGCGCGCACGCA
>NW_026416572.1:0-255 GCF_001194135.2 Octopus bimaculoides | reverse complement strand
TGTTGGCTTCTTTTCAATGTCATCGTATTTAATTTTTGCTTCAAATTGTATCAGCCAGGCATTAGCTTCTTCCATGTTGTTCAAGTTTAAATCTTTTCTAGCTGTCATGTCTGTCACCAAGCATTGCGTTTCATTCTTATAGGACATATGTTGAATGTTTTGTAACTGCAAGTTACACAGCTCATGTTCTGAGAACCATGCTGTACTGTTCTTGTGTGCATAGCAGTAACGCCTCTATTATGGCTGCCAGCTCAT
>NW_026416571.1:0-275 GCF_001194135.2 Octopus bimaculoides | reverse complement strand
TCTATCTGTCTGTCTTTCTGTCTGTAAGTCTCTCAGTCTATTTATTCATCTAGCTGTCTCTTTATCTATCCATCTAGCTATCTATCTATCTATCCATTCATCCATCCATCCACATCTATATATTTATCTGTCTGTCCATCTAACTATCTAACTACACATACACACACAGATATCCAAACACATGCACACACACACACGGATATATGGCATATATATGTCTATGTATGCATATGTGTGTTTATATATATGTGTATGTTTGTGTGCATGTGTGTGTG
>NW_026416570.1:0-316 GCF_001194135.2 Octopus bimaculoides | reverse complement strand
TATGATTCTTTCAGGGCCTCCAAGACTAATGGGAGGAATGAAGAAAGTTATCTTCAAACTAGAAACTGAAGCTGGATACTTACAACAGAATAGTTTTCCACTAAGGTCGTCTAAGGACCAGGTGGTGGTTCTTAAGCAAACAACTAAATCTGCCACCCAAGAATTCAAAGCCCAAAGAACAGGAACAAAGACTACAAGGCGTCTTGTCTGGCACTCTAACAATTCCAACAATACCATTCCATGGATTGGTACTTTATTGACCCCAGAAGGGATGAAAAGAAAAGTTGTCCTTAACAGGAATTGAAATCAGAGCCCA
>NW_026416569.1:0-261 GCF_001194135.2 Octopus bimaculoides | reverse complement strand
ATATATATATATATATATATATATATTTGATGTTATTATTTTAAAATATATATATATATGAATATATATGTATATATGCTTGGTTGGATGCATGTATGTTTATGTGCACTGATATGTTTATGTATTTTAATATTTTATATATATATACATATATGTGTGTACGTGTGGATATGTAGGTGTGTATGTGTATATGTATGTGCGTATGTATATATATGTTTGTGTATGTGTATGTATATATATATATGTATATATGTATATATA
>NW_026416568.1:0-239 GCF_001194135.2 Octopus bimaculoides | reverse complement strand
TATATATATATATATATACACACACATAGCTATATAGATACACACACACAATATACATACATATACTCATAGATTGATAGATACATAGTTATACATATATATGCATACATATATATCTACACATGTATATGTTCATATATGTGTATACACACACACATATAAATATATATATATATGTGTATGTATATATATGTATATATATATATATATATTTATACATACATACACACATACAGACA
>NW_026416567.1:0-473 GCF_001194135.2 Octopus bimaculoides | reverse complement strand
TATATATAGAAAGAAAGAAAGAAAGAAAGAAAGAGAGAGAGATAAACTGATTAAGATACATTTGTAGGTACTTTTTTAGATGCTCTTACACTTTCGAGAGTGTGTCTCATAGATGGATAAATAAATAGATAGAAAGACAGACAGACATACAGACAGATAGATAGATATATAACCAGGCAAACAGACAGACAGACAGATTGTTAGAAAGATAGATTGCTTAGAGACAGACAAACAAATAGATAGGTAGATGGATAGATAGATAGATGTATGGATGGAAGGATGGATAGATAGATAGACTCACAGACAGACAACTTGAGACAGTTTAAGAGCGAAGACACTAACAGGAATGAAACGAAATATAAACAGAAAGAGAAAGAAGAAAAAACAAAAACGAACAGAAATAATTGAGTAAAAACAACAAAGACACCACGAAAAGGGCAAAAACCAAAAGAAAACAAAACAGTAAAGATAAA
>NW_026416566.1:0-377 GCF_001194135.2 Octopus bimaculoides | reverse complement strand
GAAGAAGAAGAAGAAGAAGAAGAAGAAGAAGAAGAAGAAGAATGGTTTCATATTTAGGCACAAGGCGAGCAGTTTCGGAGGAGGAAGGGGTAAGCTAATTGCATCAACCCCAGTATCTAACTGCTACTTAATTTATCGACCCAGAAATTCGGCGGAATTTTAACGGGGATCGTGAAGGTGGACGAAATGCCGCCATAGATTTTGACCGGCGTGCTAACGATTCTGCCATCTCATCGCCTTTAATAATAATAATAATAATAATAATAATAATAATAATAATACGAAAACACATATCATGGTTGTGTAGTAATAATAATAATAATAATAATACGAAAACACATATCACAAACGAAGCAAAACCAAAACTTTTTTTCTTT
>NW_026416565.1:0-259 GCF_001194135.2 Octopus bimaculoides | reverse complement strand
ATATATATATATATATACATGCACTCACGCACGTATATCAATGTATAGTTTTTTTAGAAGTATAATAGCATATGTAATTATAAGCACAAACATATATACATACACATAGGTATGTAGCGTAATGGGAACAAAGTATATACAAGTGTATGTTTCTGTTTGTGTAACTGTGTCTATTTTCGCCTGTATTTGTGTATTTGCGTTGCTTTGTGTGTGCCTATCTGTGTGTTAGATCCCGCCCGCCCGCGCGTGTGCGATTTTA
>NW_026416564.1:0-252 GCF_001194135.2 Octopus bimaculoides | reverse complement strand
ACACACACACACATGCACGCACACGGATGTGTGTGTGTGTGTACGCGCGTGTGGGTGGGTGCGTGTTTATGCAGACTCACATTGTGCAACAGTATGGGGTATTATGCATACTTCTAATGTAAAGTGCAGCAGTTAATCAGTCTGTTATTTTATACATACACATATATATATACATATATATTATACATATATATATACACATATATATATATACATATATATTATACATATATATACATATATATACATACA
>NW_026416563.1:0-895 GCF_001194135.2 Octopus bimaculoides | reverse complement strand
TTATTGATCCATTGTCACGATTTGTTGAGGTCAAAGCGTAAGGTAAACATCATTTCAGGCTGTCAGGTGGGGATAGTTGAACACTAACGTGAATATCCAAGTACGCGTGAGCACACATGTACACTCATTCCGATATAACCAACACATACAGATGGATCGAAGGAGAGATATCCACATATATACATCTGAATTTCTTTGGAATCTTGAAAGCCTGGAACTGACCACGTCTCTGCAGCCTAAAATAATGTAGTCAAAGCAATTCTAAGTAAATGGTACGCGTGTCTGTAGAGCGCTTAGCCACTTGCACGTGCAGGTTGTTCTGTTCATCAGCTTGACTGGAACCCTCGTCGTCGCAACCGACGGCGTGCCAGAAGATGAGTAGATGTTTCAAGCTAGAGAAGTGAAATTCGACAATATCAGATTGGATATACTTCAAGTAAGTTCTAAGTCAGTTAATGCCTGTACTGCTATTAATTCAATGGTTAGATGCTTAGTTGTGTGGTTTCTAATCTTCCTGATAATGTCACTTCGAAATTTGCTACTAATTAATCCAATGTCTACCTTACTAGTATTTATGATGGATACTTCACGCTTGGATAATCAGTCTAATTTATGAGTTAATTTAGTTCGCGTGTCTGTGTGAGTGTCTGTCCTTGCGTGTGCGGATGCTTGTATGTTAGTATATTAATCGAGTTTGATAGAATCTGCGAAGCGACAGTGGAAAATATAGATTGTAAACTTTACGTCCGTTTGCGCCAGTTCTACTCTGTTATTTCACAATCAAAGATCGATAAATATATCTCAGACAAAGTACGGCGATCATTCTAATCGACTGAAAGCGATTAAATGCGGTGCTCCAACAAAAACGCTGATAATGTATTAACTGACTATATAT
>NW_026416562.1:0-755 GCF_001194135.2 Octopus bimaculoides | reverse complement strand
TATATATATACACATGGTTACATTAATATTTATGATATCCAAAATCAAAGAAAAAACAAATTTATATTGATTATCACGCACACATACACATTCTCACTCACGTACACATACGTACGAACATTCACACACATTTACACACACATACAAATATTCACACACACACGCTTATACATATACACTCATATAGATAGAGCCTTGTAAAGTAAAATATGTGTGATGGCCATTTTTGCAATTACAAAAACTAAATAAACAAAAGCAAAATGGAAACGTTCTTCTCTATAACAAGGTGTTCAGCCAGAAGACAGAGGGTTGAATGTCGTTTATCATGTGAAAAAAATAATATCAAACCGCCCTATAACATCAATAGAAAATATTATATCACTCGTCGAGTGCCATACTATCTTCTACCCCTGCCAATATAGTAAATATTTGGTCATACAGATATTCTATTATGAATATATGAATATAGCGATATTTAGATTCAATATTTTGATATCTGACACCAAAAACAAGATGGAAGACATCTCAGTTTGTTTATTTTATTTTATTTTAATTAAATAGTAAAGGGAACAGAGAAACGTATTTGTAACCTTTTGCTGCCTTATCTGGATTTGTGATATTGATGTCGATTTACAGGCTGTTTGAGGGTCTGCGAGTTAAGGAATGGTAATTCCACAGAAATGAATTAACGGAAATATTGCTGATCAGGCGTGCAAATTCTAGGTTACGTTTGGATAGCTTTCTTCTTTAATCTG
>NW_026416561.1:0-293 GCF_001194135.2 Octopus bimaculoides | reverse complement strand
ATATATATATATATATATATATATATATATATATATAAATGTTGATATATATAAAGTACGTACTACATATGTATATAGGTATATATGTATTATGATGTAATAGCTATGAAGTAAATATACATACATATATATGTAGATATACACACACATATGTATATATGTATTCAGTAATATATGTCTGTGTGTGTGTATATATATATATATATATATACACACACACACCTATCCCTATTTAGAAAATTACATATGCAAATCAGCATATGTTTTTTACGTAATATATCCGTGTGTGTGTG
>NW_026416560.1:0-349 GCF_001194135.2 Octopus bimaculoides | reverse complement strand
AATAGAGACATACATATATATAGTTTACTATAATGTAGTATATATGTGTGTCTCATAATTATGCATCTGCAGTATATGTATGTATAATGTAGGTGTATATACATATTGAAAATATATAATACATATATATGTATATACACATACACATTGAATATATATAATACATGTAATATATACATACATATGCATACATTGAATATATATAATACACACATACACATATATATAGTACAGTATATGTGTGTGCATATATATACATATATACAGTATGTGTGTGTGTGTGTGTGTGTGTATATATAATGTATATATTATATATGTGTGTGTATATATATATATTGTATATATGTAT
>NW_026416559.1:0-536 GCF_001194135.2 Octopus bimaculoides | reverse complement strand
TCGCCATTTCTTTCGTTCGTTTGTTCGTTAGATCGTACGAATGTACGTTCTATCGTTCGTACTCACGTACGTTCGTTCGTTCGTACTCATGTACGTCCGTTCGTTCTTTCGTTCGATCGTTCGTTCGTTCTTTTGTTCTTTCGTTCGATCATTTCATCGTTTGATCCTTCAATCGATTGTTCTATTACACGTACGTACGTACGTTCGTTATTTCGATGTTTCGTTCGTTCATTCGCTCGTTCGTTGGCTCGTTCGTTCATTCTTTCGTTCCTACGTACGTTCGTAATTACGTACGTTCGAAGGAACAAAAGAACGAATGAAAGTTCGTACGTACGAATGAATGTAGGTACGTACGAGCGAACGAACGAACAATCGAACGTACGAATAAAAGAAAGAACGTACGTACATCAGTACAATCAAACGAACGTTATTACGTATGTACGTTCTTTCTTTCGTTCGTTCGATCGTTAGATCGTTCGTTCTTAGGTACGTACGATCGTTCTTTCGTACGTACTTACGCACGTTCGTTCGTTCCT
>NW_026416558.1:0-583 GCF_001194135.2 Octopus bimaculoides | reverse complement strand
ATATACAAATGTAGGTATGTGTGACTATATATATAATCTTAGTCCAATGGTTTTGTTGTAGCTGAGATATCGCCTGGGTATATAAGTATATACGAACTCCACAATGGGGCCACAACTACAGACAGCATTATCCTGTCGTTTCTAAAGGTTTTGGATGCCGTGAGCAGCTACGGCCATGTCATGTCACACCAGTCATTCTTATGAGGCTTTTGAACCACTGTTACTCTTTGCGTCATATTACTAGACACGGTAGTTAAGCTCTGTATCGATAGATTGACCGACAGAAGACAGTAAGTGTTCCAGCAGCACTTTTATCCTTCCCACATTGCCCACATATTCCAGAAGCAGCTTAATGATTTTTTTTTTCACAATCGCATAGGGCGTAGATTTTGGCCCCAGCTCACCTAATTTGAACCATATAAACTCTGAAGGCTACCATCACATGAACAAGGACCATTTAATTCAGTTGCTTTGTGGATAAATCGATAACCTCATTGAGGCTGCGGCTGAGTCTATTGAATAAGATAGTTCTTTAATAAATCAAGGTGTACACGTATAACACTTTTTTTCTGAAAATATAGTA
>NW_026416557.1:0-570 GCF_001194135.2 Octopus bimaculoides | reverse complement strand
TACCATCTGATGGTGGAGTTTCTTTAGAACACGCCTCTGGATAAGGACAGGGTTTTTCAAAACACATAGCACGAGCACACAGAACTTCATATTCTCTTTGCTTATAATTCTTGAGCAGTACAGAATATATACTGAGTGCTTTATACATTGATGACACAACAGACTGCAATTAAGATTTGTCATATATATTTCACAATATATGATCATTTCATATAATACATCAACTCTATGTAAAAATAAAAGTAATATTTTATTATAGACAAAAATCTTTTATATGTACTAACCTGGAATGTGAAAGTTTTAACCGTCATATCTATGTAAAAGTACAATTTCGGAAATATTGCGTTCCATTTATTGGACATCGATTTAGTAAAGTGACGGCAGTTTATAGTGGGCAACAATACATTGTTTTTACACTGTGCAAAAACATAAGAAACAATTACTAACAGATTTTGTGATTTTCAAATGATGATTTTATACATTATGGCATAGAAATATTGATTAAGAAGTGAGGTACTTTATTTTACACAATTCCGTTTCTGAAAATATTCGTCGATATCAGAACTTAAT
>NW_026416556.1:0-211 GCF_001194135.2 Octopus bimaculoides | reverse complement strand
GGGTTAGAAGTTAGGGTTAGGGTTATGGTTAGAAGTTAGGGTTAGGTTAGTGTTAGGGTAGGTTTAGGGTTAGGGTTAGGGTTAGGGTTAGGGTTAAGGTTAGGGTTAGATGTTGGGGTTAGTGTTAGGGTTAGAAGTTAGGGTTAGGGTTATGGTTAGAGGTTAGGGTTAGGTTAGGGTTAGGGTAGGGTTAGGGTTAGGGTTAAGGTTA
>NW_026416555.1:393-2079 GCF_001194135.2 Octopus bimaculoides | reverse complement strand
ATGGTGATTTTCAGACGATGAATATTTAAATTTATTTAAATACAAATATATTGATATCTATATTAATAGATCCAACTGACACAGAATAGAAACGACAAAGAAAATTAAATGGACGGAGGCGCGTATTATCCTTTGTTGATTATATCCATTACGGTCGCATATCGAGATGAACTACATCTACCAACATTATCATGGATCTCCAAACCCAGAGAAACAGCTGTTGGACTTGTAACACCTTTCTTTGATTTTCTATGACGTTTGTACTCTGTGTAAGTTGGATTTACTAATACAAATATCAGTATATCTGTACTTAAAGTCTCCATACTTTTGCTTTCTCTCGTTTTTCACATATACATATGTACATATTTTGTGTTTCATTCCCAAACTATTATCTTATATTTAATATAATGTAATGTGCTTATCTGCATAATTGCCTCTGTATCCGCCCAACTTTGTCCCTCTTACAGCCACTCTTTATCCAGTGGAATCAATCCCCTGTAGACTTCGGAGACTCACTTTGAATCTTTTTGAGTACTGCTGTCTTCTATTCTGGGAATCTCTGGATCTCATGTGCGGACTATATATATATATATATATATATATAATTTATATAAGGGTATTAACTATATAGTAGTGCCTCACGCTTAGAGGGACTAAATAAGTAAAAAACTACCCAAAAATAAGTTAATGCCCTTATATAAATTATATATATTTATGTGGAAAAAATGATAAATTTTTTTCATTATGAGGTTTTTTCACGCTGACTACTTGATAAATTCTTATAAAGATTTTATCCTATATTATATTATAAATAATTAGAATATATTCAGTGCTGAATATCATTCTGTATAAGCACATGTTACTGAGATGCAACCGGATAAATTCAAATCTCTTTCACGGATATATAGTGATGGATAGAAGTCATCGTGTTATGTTGGATACATCGTGGTATGTTGATTCTTGTTTATTTTTATGTGTCTCGACCATACGTGTACTGATGAACAAAAGGTGCAGCTTACTTCACAGTTTTGCTGTATTGATTGAGAAACCAGTGGTCTACCGTTGAGTTAAATGTTTTTAGGAGATTAATTTTGAAAGCTGCATTTCCTCGCTTTCGGTAAATATGTTGCTTATTTTTTGGTAGTTTTTGACTTATTTAGTCCCTCTAAGCGTGAGGCACTACCATATAGTTAATGCCCTTATATAAATTATATATATTTATGTGGAAAAAATGATGTTTTTTTCATTATGAGGTTTTTTCACGCTGACTACTTGATAAATTCTTATAAAGATTTTATCCTGTGTGTGTGTGTGTGTGTGTGTGTGTGTTAGAGGTTATGTAACCCTCTAAGGGACAGATGTATCCAAAGGCACTCCTGGTAATTACCTCAGTATGTATGGTCCTTGTTATAAGGTATACGGTAGCAGATAATTCAAAAAGTAAAGCCGTGGTTTAATATATATAAAGATAAGAAATGGAACAATAATACCAGTTAGAAGTAGATCACTGGTGTTTTAAAGTCATTTAATAACCATGAGAGTTATTAAATGACTTTTAAACACCAATGATCTACTTCTAACTGGTATTATTGTTCCATTTCTTATCTTTATATATATTAAACCACGGCTTTACTTTTTGAATTATCTGCTACCGTATACCTTATAACAAGGACCATACATACTGAG
>NW_026416555.1:0-294 GCF_001194135.2 Octopus bimaculoides | reverse complement strand
TATATATATATATATATATATATATATATCCTTTAAGTTCCTTTATTGGAAGCGTTTTGAATATGCTCTTTAAAAGCTCTTATTTTATTCTGCCGGTTACAGCCCAAAGATGCCAACTGGCGATGTCAATTGTTTGAGGTCACAGTGAGCTGTGCCGATATAATGTACGATAAATACAGTAATAAGAATAATGGTCTTTGGATGGAAGTTATGCAAACATACATGATACATGCACAAACGTATAGTGTGGAGGCGCGTGGCTTAGTGGTTAGGGTATCAGCATCATGATCGTAA
>NW_026416554.1:0-234 GCF_001194135.2 Octopus bimaculoides | reverse complement strand
ACTTGGGATTTAACGCAAAACAACCTTTTCTACAAGACTAAACATGTTTACATATAGAAGAGTTTACGGCATATGTATGATTATATATAAATATACGAGGATGGTGCTGAAAATTTCCTTACTTTGAGTAAAAGAAAATACAGGAGGATCAGTTAATTGTGATTTTATTCGACACGTTCCCCTCTTAGATTCAGAAACTTATTGCAGCGCTCTGTTAAGTTTTTTTTTTTTTTA
>NW_026416553.1:394-591 GCF_001194135.2 Octopus bimaculoides | reverse complement strand
GATGGATATAGATGTATATAGATGGATATAGATGTATATAGATATAGATGGATATAGATGTATATAGATGTATATAGATATAGATGTATATAGATGTTGATGTATATAGATGTAGATGTATATAGATATAGATGTATATAGATGTTTATGTATATAGATGTAGATGTATATAGATATAGATGTATATAGATGTAGAT
>NW_026416553.1:0-290 GCF_001194135.2 Octopus bimaculoides | reverse complement strand
TATATAGATATAGATGTATATAGATATAGATGTATATAGATATAGATGTACATAGATATAGATGTACATAGATATGGATGTACATAGATATGGATGTGCACAGACAGATATAGGTGTGCACACAGATATAGGTGTGCATAGATAGATGTAGATGTGCATAGATACAGATGCATATAGATATTGATAGATATAGATACAGGGGTTGTACAAAATAATAGAAATACCTTAAAATTTCAAACCAATTTATTTTAATATGGAGTAGGACTGCCTTTGGCAGTAATTACAGCTTG
>NW_026416552.1:0-426 GCF_001194135.2 Octopus bimaculoides | reverse complement strand
ATAAATATTGCTTATACTTAGTTTGAAATGCTGATTGAAATTCCGAAGCTTTGTACACCCTGGTGGTATGCTAGCTTTCGTTATGAATTCGCATTTGCCTTAATATATAAGCAAAAGGTTAAACTGTTTTGCTTTATTAAGTCATTGATGTTCAAACTCCATATGCAATAGGATTGTAAACAAGGATCGTCTGTAACTTTCAGTGAATTTCAAATATATATTTTTGCTGTAATATTATAGACACGAAGAATATAATTTTAAATGCATTTTAGAAATGGTGTCTTGAATTGCTTCCTTCTGGAGCAGCCTTTGTTGTTGATATCGGATTCTGTTAGAAGTTTGCTTTCCCAACACATACTGCTAGGTTCAATTCCATTGTCTGGAATCTTGCGTACATGGCTCTTACTATAGTTTTGGACCGACAAA
>NW_026416551.1:0-1211 GCF_001194135.2 Octopus bimaculoides | reverse complement strand
ATATATATGTACGCGCATTGGAGTGTAGAAGCACCAGGAAAATTGTTTCAGAACCAGATTATAAATATGTATTTTAGTACTGAATTATTAAACTCATTATACTCAACGGTGATACGTTGATCATGTATTTGATATCTAATGTTTAAAGCATGGTTTTAGTACAAAATTATGTATGTATGTTGATATTCATTGAAAAAGCATATGCTTAAAATAAACGTAAGAGAAAAAATATATTGTAAAATAATTCATACAAGTAGCCTAAATATAGATATGAAGAAAATTATATATATATGTATATACATATATGTGTGTGTATATAAATATATATGTATATATATATATATATATATATATATATGTGTGTGTGTGTGTGTGTGTGTGTGTGTGTGTGTGTGTGTATAAATATATATGTAAATATATGTGTATATATAAGTGTATATATATATATGTATATACATATATGTGTATGCATATATATGTGTTTATATAAGTGTGTATATATATATATATATACATATATATATATATAACAAATAATAAATGAGTATATGCATATATACGTACAGGTATGCGCATATCTACGTCTACCTGTATATATAGGTGCATATCTGGGTACAGGATATTGCAAACAAAACGTAGACAAGAAAATAATAATAACCAGAGTACAGAAAACACACAAGCCACACAGAGAACATTTTCCTTCATCAGCTACCCCCGTTTTAACACGGGCGTTTCGAAGAGTTGGGCAGGACGCATCGTTAAAACGGCTCTTCCCATGCACCGCAAATTAAATTTGTATACACACACACACAAATTAAACTTGTGCCATGGAGGAATGTAGAGGCGGACAAAAAACAAGACAGGAAAACTAACGGAAAAGAAAACAAGACAGGAAAACAAACGGAAAAGGCTATGCGGCCAGACGTGAAAAATGATGTGTGTATGAACGCTGAGGCACGAACTGAAAGTGGGGACGAAGTAAGTTCGCGTGTTTGCTCGGCGATAGCCAAGGAAGAAAAGGATTAGTGACCGGAAGCATGTGACCAGGCAGGGGTAAGGGAGAGAGAGAGAGTGGTAGAGAGAGAAACAAAGGGAGGAAGTAGAAGAATAGGTGAGCAACGAGAGAAAGAGAGGAAGAGGGGAATATAGTAGCAACAGAAAGAAGAACGAGAGGAGAAAGAGAGAGATATAGTAGTAACAGAAGGAAGAAC
>NW_026416550.1:0-295 GCF_001194135.2 Octopus bimaculoides | reverse complement strand
AATTGACACAGTTTGTGTGTGCGCGTGCGTAGGGATAAATTGTGAATAAGTGTTCATGCGTACTTGTCATATATATATTGTGTCCCGATTTGTAATAAACATTGTGATTAATGCACCGGTGTCATGTTACAGAACGTGCCCGAGGCCAGCTAAACTAGTTTCGACTAGTTATTTAACCCATGGGTATATTTACACGGCGAAGCTGAATGCATGTTATTCGTTAAGTAAGCATGCGAAATTGTTTATACATCACATACAGAAGTACGTACACACGAACACACATACACACATACAT
>NW_026416549.1:0-524 GCF_001194135.2 Octopus bimaculoides | reverse complement strand
ATATATATTCATATTTATATATCTTTATATATCTGCTTTCATGTTTCTTCTATACGTTTTCCGAAACGTTACTCTATAGAATTTCCATCATCGTTCGGGCGATGAAATACTATATAACTGTGTTGCCGAATATATTAGTTCTTTTATCGATTGTCTACTGATATAAACTCGAAAACCAGCGAAATTAAAGCGCAAATACATAAACGATTACAATCACTGGCACTGATAACGAAATTATCCTTTCAGTCATACAAATAGATTAAATCAGCAATAAATCTGCATATAATACAGTCTCTCTCAACATTAATTGTAATGACATAAAATGTATTGTGAATGGAATAATTGATAAAGTTTGTTCATTTGAATAAGTGCGTACGCCATCGAGGGACAAGGATAGTGTCGTTTCACGCCAAGTCAATCGTTGAAGGAGATATTTTTTTCCCTTTGTGTGGACATTGTTTTTATGGTTTCATGCTAATGTAAGAACTGAGAATGTAGCTTTAATGTCTTTCCAAGTGTCATAT
>NW_026416548.1:0-387 GCF_001194135.2 Octopus bimaculoides | reverse complement strand
TGTAACACATACTGCAGTAGATTTATTAGAGAGGAGAAATGAGAAAATGATAATAAGAAATAACAGATATCAAATAAAATTAGGTAGGATGTGGTTCGAGAATGTTTAGATGATATACTAGATATAAATTTGAATCATTAAGCAAACATGATATGATAAAATGTATTGGGCAAACAGATTACATACAGCTGACAGAGGAGAAAGAGATGGCATACAATATATAGATGATATACAATATATAAATGGCGTACTAGACTTAGAGGATATACTAGATATAGATGATACACTGGACGGATGACATACTATGATAGATATAGATGATATGTTTGAAGAGATAACATACAAGATATGGATAAATCTACTATATGTAGCTCAACTGCAAGATAT
>NW_026416547.1:0-449 GCF_001194135.2 Octopus bimaculoides | reverse complement strand
TATATATATATATATATATATACATGTGTGTGTGTGAGTGTGTGTGTGTGCGTGTATGTGTATATATATATATATATATAGATGTACGTTTGTATGTGTATATATATATAGATATATATGTGTACGATTGTATGTGTGTGTAAATATATTTATATATGCATACATATATGCATACTTGCATATGTATATATACATATATATACATATATGTATATGTATATGTATAAATATATATTTATATATGTATATATATATTTATCTATACATATACATAAATGCATACATACATATATATACATATATACATACATAGTACATACATATATAAATATATATGTATGTGTGTATATATATATGGATGTATATATGTACGATTGTATGTGTGTATGTCTATATATCTGCATACATACATGCATACATACACACACACACACACACACACACACACA
>NW_026416546.1:0-370 GCF_001194135.2 Octopus bimaculoides | reverse complement strand
AGTTGCCGTTGTTATCATTGGAGTGCCTCTTGGTAGACAACATTCTTCGTTTTTCCCTCGGGTGCACAAATAGAAAGACCATGGGGACAACCAACGTATAGTTGTGCATGTGAGAATGCTCTGTCAGCTTCAAACCAACCGCTTGCACTGATTGTCCCTGCGCCTTGTTGATTGTCATGGGAAAGCAGAGTTTGATGGGAAATTGCATCTGTTTAAACTTGTAGGTCGTATCGGAGTGGGTAAGGGACATGGGAGTTATATGTATGTCTTAGCCATCGGCCGGTTCATTTAAGATTGTTGCCTACAGAACTCGGGAGCAGAATTTTTTGATAATCATCCGCGTACCATTGCACATTATTGGAGCATCTAA
>NW_026416545.1:0-208 GCF_001194135.2 Octopus bimaculoides | reverse complement strand
CGTTGCTTACTTGCTTGGTTGTTCGGTAGGTTGGTTTGCTAGTTGGATCTCACACACACATACACACACGTTTGCATAGATAGATAGATTGATATATATATATGTATATGTATACATACACACACACATATATATAGATAATTATATGCTTATATATATGTGTGTGTGCGTGTGTATATGCATATATATAAGTATATATATATATATA
>NW_026416544.1:0-395 GCF_001194135.2 Octopus bimaculoides | reverse complement strand
AATATTTCACCTTCATTTTTGTAATGAATTACTCTTACCTTCTCGGTCCAAATCCCAACTTTAACATTTATCATTCGAGACGATAGAATCAAAGTACCAGTCAAATAATAGGGTCTATATAATCGACCATACAACTCTCTTGAAAAACGTTGCGCTGTGTCTCTCCCCGACATACCCTTCTTTCCATACCCTATTTTATGTAATCCCTTGCACAAATTGTAACCTACTTTAGTAATGCACCTGATATGATGACCCTGTAACAAATAAAGAAATTTTCCTCTGTCTTCATATTCTGAGTTCATATTCCACCGAGGTCGACTTTGCCTTTCATCCTTTTCGGGGTCGATAAATCAAGTACCAGTTGAGTACTGGGATCGGTGTAATCGACTATCCCC
>NW_026416543.1:0-200 GCF_001194135.2 Octopus bimaculoides | reverse complement strand
TTGTTGTGCGTTGTGATGGCAGTAGTATTAGTGGTGATGGAAGTGTTGCGGTGGTAGTAGTGGTGGTGGCATTGGCTCATGAGGGTTGTTGATGTTGCAGTGGGGGTGGTAGTGGTGCTGGTAATAATCATAGTAGAGGTTGTTGATTGTATAGTGGTACTAACAGTTGTTGTTGGTGTTGTTGTTGTTGTTGTTGTTGT
>NW_026416542.1:0-539 GCF_001194135.2 Octopus bimaculoides | reverse complement strand
TCTATCTATCTATCTATCTATCTATCTATCTATCTATCTGTATAAATGTATGTATGTATGTATGTTTGTATAATTTGTATAATGTGTATAATATACGCGCGTGCGCATACACACACACACACATACACACACACACAATTGGATACATTGTTAGAGCGTCGAAAAGAATGCTTTTCGGTATTGATTCGGGATGACTAAAGTCTGGGTTCAAATATTGCAGAAGTTTAGCGGTCAACTTTGTTTTTTATTGTTTTGGAATCGATAAAAGACGTGTTGTTGTTGTTGTTGTTCTTCTTCTTCTTCTTATTATTATTATTATTATTATTATCATTATTATTATTATTATTATTATTATTATTATTATTCCTATCTCTGTCTGTCTGTCTCCCCTTCCTCCCTCTCTCTAAATCGGCTGTGTTCAGATTCCACAGACCCATTCGACGTCAGTATAGATTAATATGACAGTGCGGACACAGGCGATCTAGTTGACCTAAATGTTGTTGGCACTCCGTCGCTTACGACGTCGAGGGTTCCAGTTG
>NW_026416541.1:0-309 GCF_001194135.2 Octopus bimaculoides | reverse complement strand
TGTATATATATGTGTGTGTGTATAAATATATGATGTATATTATATATATGCTATATAGATATATCAAATGTATATGTATTATATGTATATAGTATATATTATATATGATATATATATTATACATAGTTATATGATATATACTATACACATATATATGATATATATTATACACATGTATATTATATATATCATACATATACATATATTATATATATAGTGTATATTTTATGCATATGTATATTATATATACCTTATACCCACACACACATACATACACATGAGAAAACATGTTTAAATACATATGTATGA
>NW_026416540.1:0-299 GCF_001194135.2 Octopus bimaculoides | reverse complement strand
TTTATATATATATATTTATATACACACATATATATGTCAATACGTTTGTCTATGTGTGTCTATGTATAGTTTGTGCTTCAAGTAATCAGGTAGATCACAAGTTCACGTGTTTTATGGGTCTTTGATTTACGGCAGCGTCTTTATAATTATATTAGTAAATGGATATGTTTATAGATACATGGCTGTTAGGGTATATTGATGCTTTCAGCATAAATATATTTTGATAATTAACTGTGCATAACAAACTGCACATATGTACACATACACATACTCATACACACACACACACACACACACAC
>NW_026416539.1:0-483 GCF_001194135.2 Octopus bimaculoides | reverse complement strand
TCGTTGCAGTATTGGCACTTTGGGCCTACACCATTTTTCATCACATTGGCTTGATAGTTCCAGGTGAATAAGCTCTGATCTTGGGCAACCAAGATAAATCCTGCACTCTCTGCCTTTAGCCATGAGCTCCATAGCCACTGATGGGTGTGCTCCTGATCTGCATCAGCTTGTTTGCTATGGGCCACATATTTGCCATGCTGAAGTTTTTGTTCTTACCTATCAGCCAATTGTTCAAACGCATTTTGCTTTGCTATTGAGTTCACCTTCTTTGCAACTACAGTGACTACACTTTCCTCATGCTGTTCAACCTGATATTATGTATAAACTCACTTGAAAATTTTTTGCTCTCCTTCATAACGGACTCAATCTTCTTATGTCTTTCATGGTTTTTAATTAGATTTAGCATCAAGTCGTTAGATGTTTCACGATATTTTGTCTCTTCAGTTGTAGTGGTTATCATCATCATCATCATCATCATCATCA
>NW_026416538.1:0-915 GCF_001194135.2 Octopus bimaculoides | reverse complement strand
TGTCAAAATATAATAATGGCGCAAAATGAGCAGCTGTCAAAGTTCACCATGTACCTTACTACAAATTTCATGCTGACGACCTAATATATGTGTGTGCCTTTGTGTTTGTATTTGCCCCCTGCCTAGTGCGTCCTTGTAAATTAGCGGTTTGACAAAAGTGATCGACAGAATAAGTGTGAAGCTTAAGAAAGAATTGTTTGACTATAACACTTCAAAGTGGTACTCCAGTATGGCCTAAGTCCAATGACTGAAACAAGTAAAAGATAAACATTCTGGTGCTGCTGCTTAGTTACTATTGCTGCTGTTCTTGCTGTTGCTGTCCTTACAGACGCTGGTGCTGGTGCTGCTGCTTCCGCTACTGCTGCTGTTATTGTTTTGAGCTACTGTTAACCGACCAGGTCTGTGCTCAAACATCTCCAGACCGCATCTAAGTCATTTCTTTTCATTGAGGCATAGTTTATCTAGGAGTATATCATCCACTGTGTTCTTAGAAAAAATAAAATAAAAACTACAAAAAAAAAGACAGACCCGCTGTTATCTGAGAGATTTGATTGTTTGCTCTAGCATATTCAGTGACCACGTGGGTGTTCTTCGATGGCATCCGTTTTATTGTTATTGTTGTTCTTGTCCTTGATCATTATCCTCATCTTCTTCGTCTTCATTTACTTCCTTCCTTCCTTCCTTCCTTCCTTCCTTCCTTCCTTCCTCCTCTTCTTCTCGATGTTGTTGTTGTTGTTGTTGTTGTTGTTGTTGTTGTTGTTCTTCTTCTTCTTCTTCTTCTGCTCCTCCTCCTCCTCCTGCTTCTTCTTCTTCTTCTTCTTCTTCTTCTTCTGCTGCTCCTCCTCCTCCTGCTTCTTCTTCTTTTTCTTTCTTATTCTTCTTCTTCTTCTTCTTCTTCTTCTTCTTCTTCTTCTT
>NW_026416536.1:0-283 GCF_001194135.2 Octopus bimaculoides | reverse complement strand
GGTGTGGTGTTGGTGGTAGTGTTGGTAGTGGTGGTGGTGATGGTGATGATAATGATGATAAGAATGATGGTGAGGATGAGGATAAGGATGGTGATGATGATGATGATGAGGAGGAGGAGGAGGAGGAGGAGGAAGAGAATGATGATGATGGTGATGATAATGATGATAATGATGATAAGGATGATGGTGAGGATGAGGATGAGGATGGTGAGGATAATGATGATGATGATGAAGATGATGATGATGATGAAAAGGAGGAGGAGGAGGAGAATGATGATGATGG
>NW_026416535.1:0-274 GCF_001194135.2 Octopus bimaculoides | reverse complement strand
ATAATAATAATAATAATAATAATAATAATAATAATAATAATAAATAGTGTATTAATTAATTTTTTCAACCAGAACATTAATACACGTCCACGGTCAGTTCTTTTATCTGGTATGCATATATATATATATTTATATATATATATATGCATACAATTTCATCTATATACATATGTAAGTGTACACATAGGTTCATATGCATACACACACATATATATATATATGTATATCTATCTATCTGTCTATCCATCTATCTATCTATCTATCTATCTATCTA
>NW_026416534.1:0-260 GCF_001194135.2 Octopus bimaculoides | reverse complement strand
ATGTAAGGAATAAGACTCCGCTACTAAATTATGAAACAAACTTGAACACGGTGAAATAGGCGAAAATTCTCATGTAACAGTGTAACAACAACGACCAAATAAATTATTTTATATATTTATTAATTTGTTAAAATATTTTGAATAATACTCTAATGACATTCCTTTATAAATAGGAAACTTCATTAAAGTACTCCTTACAGATTACTATTGATCCAGTCTCGGTAATATCCGACTTCGGTGAAAGCACTGATTTCGTTGTC
>NW_026416533.1:0-520 GCF_001194135.2 Octopus bimaculoides | reverse complement strand
TGAAAGTCTTGTTTTAGTGACAGCGAACGTCAACATCTGTTTGTCATTAACCTAGAAGTGTTCCGATAGCCTCAAGGGTGCAGAAGTTGTAATGATAAGAAGAAAGAAAATAAAAGGAAAGAAAATGAAAATAATGTTGTTTTAACTAACTGATATTACCATTGGCTTTTGATATTGATACTAAATAATGATTAACGTACATTAATATCTTACACAATATTTTTACTGCATTTTAAATATTTTATATTGTTTGTATTACCTAGTTTCTCAGTTTTTTTTATAATTCTTGAAATCTTTTTTCTAATGCATACAATTTATACATCATCTAACCATAATGATATCGCTATTATGTTTGCGTTGTTATAGCTTTACGCACCTTTTGCATGCTTGCACGTGTTCAGGACTATTTTAGGCAGCTACCAGTTCAACAGTTTTAATGGTGTCTAAAGTTTTGAAATTCATTGTTGTGGATCTATGTGGTAAGTAACTTGCTTACCAACCACATGGTTCCGGGTTCAGT
>NW_026416531.1:0-392 GCF_001194135.2 Octopus bimaculoides | reverse complement strand
TATTCTGCAGAGACCTGAATAAGTGGAAATCCGAAGGGGCAATATCTGGTGAATATGGAGGGTGGGGTAACACATTCCAGCCGAGCTGCAGCAATTTTTGTCTGGTTCCCAAAGAAACGTGCGGTCTTGCATTATCATGTTGGAAAACAACACCCTTCATGTTGGCCAATTCTGGACGTTTCTCTTGAATTACTGCTTTTAACTCGTCCAGTTGTGTGCAGTATTTCTCAGAATGAATTGTCTGGTTACTTGGGAGAAGCTCATAGTACAGAATTCCTGTAGTTAAATTCTATTTTATAGACTCAACCATGTTCTAAAATAAGTCGAAAGATAAGCGACTATAAATCAGTACGAACTTTCCGAACAACCCAATAATGATAATAACAACAACA
>NW_026416529.1:0-343 GCF_001194135.2 Octopus bimaculoides | reverse complement strand
ATCATCATCATCATCATCATCATCATCATCATCACCATCATTGTTGTAATGTAATATCTGGGGATAGATCTTAAATCACGTTCAGTAATGAGTATTCATTTCAATTGTATGATTTTTGATGTTTCAGTTGTAAGATTAATGGAATTATCTAAGTAGATTAGTATTCTACAGACTTGTATTCTTGACATAATCCTCTCACAAACACAGTATGACATGGTTTGTGCCTAAGTTGGATGCTTTAAGTTTAGTTGCTTGATAATTTCAATGTCTTTAAGTTTACATTACAATGTATTTTATTGGATTATTATTATTATTATTATTATTATTATTATTATTATTATTA
>NW_026416528.1:254-517 GCF_001194135.2 Octopus bimaculoides | reverse complement strand
ATATAAACCTGAGCTTGTAATCCGGATAGAGTAACTTCAAATTTCTCAATAGTTCAGCATAGGCGTTTTCTTTTTCACTGATCTTCAGCTTTATGTTAACCTCCGCCGGGCAGCTAGTTTCCACAACTGTGCACAGTTTCACTTCTCTATCCCAAATCATTTTATCAGGTCTGTTGTGCTTACACTTTATTGAAGTCTTCAATGGTACATTCCACCACTATTCCGTTTGTATGTATGTATGTATGTATGTATGTATGTATGTA
>NW_026416528.1:0-230 GCF_001194135.2 Octopus bimaculoides | reverse complement strand
TGTATGTATGTATGCATTTGTGCAGATTTGTATGTTTTGCTTTATACATGTATTCTCATGGATATAGTTGCATATCTATACATGCTCAAATATCCAAGTGAAATGAGTTATACAATTACGGTTTCTTCTATAACTACAGCTAAAAAGAATTTGTTTACCTGCTGAGCTGTTATCTTCGCTCTGTTTTGTTTGTGTGTATGTATGAATGTATGTATGTATGTATGTATGTA
>NW_026416527.1:0-455 GCF_001194135.2 Octopus bimaculoides | reverse complement strand
GTGTTAAATTATAAGGCACAAAAAGAGAATGACTCTCTCCAGACACAACAAAATATGCTTCAACACTCGGACTCACATAAAGAATCTTGCAAGCCAAATCCCAAAACGAAATCGTGTATAAATATATACATATATATATATATATATATTATTTATAATATTTAAATGAAATTGAGAAACTTCTTTTTCTTGTGACTCCCCTTCATATCCAAAATGACTATCTTCTTGATTTTTTCCATACATTTTTTTCTGTAAGTTTACTTCCGTTCACTCTACACACAGACACACAGACACACACACACATACATACATACATCCGTAAGCATACACACACGCTCATACACACAATCTCACTCGTACTCGCAGACACACCACCTCATACATAACGACATTCTGTTCACTTCACCCCCCCCCATATAGATATGCATATATGCCTGTACACACACACACACACA
>NW_026416526.1:0-306 GCF_001194135.2 Octopus bimaculoides | reverse complement strand
CAGATGCACCTTTGTGTTGTTCGGATGTGTACACCATTAACTTTTGAGAATGTTGAATTCAGTCTATGCACAGCATTCGAACCACATTCTTAGATTTTTGCATGAAACTAGAGTAATTACAGGTATAAGACATACACGACACGCTTCACATGATTCTCTGCATGTGTGAATGTGTGTGTGTGTGTGTGTGTGTGTGTGTGTGTGTGAATGAATATATGTTATATGTGTCTGTGCAAGTATTTATGCATGTATGTATATATACATACATATACATATATATGTATGTGTGTGTGTGTGTGTGTGTGT
>NW_026416525.1:0-1737 GCF_001194135.2 Octopus bimaculoides | reverse complement strand
TATGTGTCCATAGCTTGCACCGGGTACATCTTATAGAGTTACTACCTATTATTTTGATTTCTTATTTAAGGTGAATCTGAAGAAGTCAAACTGTCAAACCTTAAGAAATTAATCTATTTGGAATGTGTTATCAAGGTAAATGAAAATTTCTCGAATAATTATAATAAAATAGAAGTTAAAACCAAGAATAAATCATATCCAGAAATGCGTTAGTTTCAATTGGGTTCAGTACCCGTGCACTACTGATTTGTGGGTTTAAATCGACCGGTTGTTGTTGGGTGTAGGATTTGATCGTCAGTATCCATCTCCCTTTAAAAAAAAAAGACGTATGAAACTGTGTACTTGGTATTTAAGACCCAGGATTCTTTTGTAGGAAGAGTGGATAGTTTTTTTTTTTTTTGCTTGCTGAGTGTAACATATCATTTTATTGTGCTTATAATTTTGTCCACTAAAAGGCATGAAATAATGATAGAAAGGCTTACATTCTCCTTCATTAGCGAAGAAACAGTGTTTTTATAGCTCTCTTTTCCTGAATAAGTTACGGACAAACTAAAAAATATACAAATTCCGTTGGAAAAATTTTTTTAAATAGGAATGAACATACGGAACAAAGATATATGAGATTTGTCTTGATCGAATACAAAAATAATAATTGATACTAACATAGACTCAAACTCAGAAATTAGGAATCAATTATTTAGATTGAACTCCTTGCTTAGTATTTTATAGGCACAGAAAGGAGGAAATGGAAAGCTAAGTGCGGGGGTATTTGAACGTAGAAGTAAGTAGCTGGAACAAACACCACTAGGCATTTCTCCGACATTTCAATAATTTTGACAATTTCTAACATTTAAAGCTAATCACAACATATTCAAATTTTGCTAAAGATTTCTGTTATTAAAAGTCTTTATCAAAGTGAATTGAAGAACCAAAATGCCTCAGTTAAGAATAATAAGAATAATAATCTTTACATTTGTTCTAGGAAGTGCAACGTCTTTACCCATCAGTACCACTTATTGGGCGATTGGCTGCTGAGGATTTCAATATTGGTGAGTTTACTATTAAGAAATATAAACACGCAACAAATGCCTTACTCACAGAAATTAACTTTTCAGTTTCTATGAAGGAATCACATTCCTAATCGAACACAAATTACACCCAGCTACTCTCATGTATAGCTACCTTTCGGTGAAAGAAGACCTATGATGTCTATTTATGCTGATACATTCATAACTGAATAATAAATATAATAACTACAGATATTACCATATCTGTCTATGAGAGTGACAAAAATTTAAAGTGCTGTATTTAATTTTGCAGGTCCTTATGGAATAAAAAAAGGTTCCCATGTATTTGTAGGCATAGGTGCTTTACATAGAGATCCAAAAGTCTTCCCAGACCCGAACACGTTCGATCCTGATAGATTTCTTACAGAAGATAATGACAGACATCCGTATGCCTTCATACCATTCTCAGCAGGGCCTCGTAACTGCATAGGTAAGCTTGTATTTTTTCATGAAAATCACCTTTCTTGTGTGTGTGTGTGTATGTGTACGTATGTATGTCAAAAAAATCAAAGTCCTTTCCCGAGCCATTGGCGCATAGGTCCAGATTCCCAGATTTTGCGGTGTGTATATTTACCTTCATAGGACGGGAAGCCGATCCATGACAGGGTTACTCTTTTTTGTAAGCAACGTGCAATAGAATATTTTGCTCAAGAACACAACAAATAACTCG
>NW_026416524.1:0-319 GCF_001194135.2 Octopus bimaculoides | reverse complement strand
GTGTGTGTACGTATGTAGGCATGTATGTATGTATGCTTGCATGTGTATGTGTATGTATGCATGTATGCATGTAGCCATATATTTTTGCATGTATGTATGCATGTATATACATACATATAAATATATACGTATAACATTATGTGTGTGAGTGCGTTTTGTCAAGAAAAGAGAATTTATATTTGTGTGTGTGTAGATGTATAGATAGATAGATGGACAGACAGACAGTCAGACAGTAAGACAGACAGACAGACAGGCAGGCAGGCAGACAGACAGACAGGCAGATAGACAGACAGACAGACAGACAGACAGATAGATAGAT
>NW_026416523.1:0-311 GCF_001194135.2 Octopus bimaculoides | reverse complement strand
CTCTCTCTCTCTCTCTCTCTCTCTCTCTCTCTCTCTCTCTCTCGCTGCATATACTTCGTTCCCCTTTCTATCACCCATTCCTATCTTTCTCTATTTCTCTCTCCCTTTTTATCTGTATCCCCACTTCATTCTCCTCTATGAGTTAAGGATGGCTAAATTCGGAAATTATTTTGAACAGTTGTGCTTCAGTTTGGCGAATAACAAAGCTATGTCGGCTATAACATTCTCCTGTACAATTGTTATGATATGAAAATAGCGTTTTTATGTTCTGCAATACAACCGGATATATTTCAAGTATGGATATCTTAAAA
>NW_026416522.1:0-238 GCF_001194135.2 Octopus bimaculoides | reverse complement strand
TATGTACATACATACTTATATATGTATATAGATATGCTTATAAAGAGTACAGGACGACACAAAACATAAAAAGCATTGATGTTTTTTTGTTACTTGTCTTGTTTTCCAATTGTTTCTCTCCTTATTTACGTACCCAACTTTATTTTCGTATTTTATGTGGTTTACGTTTTGTGACGCCCTGTTCCCATATATGCATATGTATATGCATGCATACATACATACATACATACATACATAT
>NW_026416521.1:0-322 GCF_001194135.2 Octopus bimaculoides | reverse complement strand
TCACTCACTCACTCACTCACTCACTCACTCACTCACTCACTCACTTACTCTCTCTCTCTCTCTCTCACTCCCTTTTCCTCTCTATTGTTGATGGATGTTGCTTATAAAGTTTGAGTTCTGAAAATGGCTTTTCTCATGTTAAATTTCTTTGAAGATTAACACTTTTGTTGAATGACAAGTGTGTGCGTGTGGGTGTATGGGTACATGCACACACATGTATGCATACACATGTATGCATACACATATATATGTATATACGCATACATATATACATATAGATATACATGTATATATATATATATATATATATATATATATATAT
>NW_026416520.1:1528-2550 GCF_001194135.2 Octopus bimaculoides | reverse complement strand
ATATATAATTCGATAAATGATAAATCATGTAATGAACTTCTCTAGCTTACAGTTGTTTCTGCTACAACATGCAATGCATTCATAATCCCATGCTTGGGTATCACACTATAGCTACATCGAAGCTTCAAAAACCTAAACATACGTGGCAGAAATACAAACATGGTAAATTTAACTGTCTCCGTAGACCGTAAAAATGATGAACAGCGTTAATGGATTTTCGAACCCAACTGGGTTCCATGAAAGGAGTGTACATCATTTGACCAATCCCGGCAAAATAAGCAGCATCTTCGCAATTTCCGTCTACCAAAATGCACTCATAATCGGCCCGTGATGCGTTGCAAGGGAACTGATTTTGAGACTACATTGTTCTTGTTACCAAGCCAGTTTATTAACCACAAAGCTATGCATACGTTGTTTGTTATCTTTTATTTTTTATTTTTTTAAATTGTCTTTTATTCTATGTTCAGTTTTTTTGGTTGTTATATGTTATGAAGTACGTTAGACTATCGACCATTCAAGAAATAGAAAGATTCGTTTTCGTTATGCGACTGGTGAAGGCTACAGATATTTTTTTTTAATGCGATTATGACAACACTATCATTACAAACATAAACATTACAAACCACAAAATATGCAAAGAATCGTGGATTGAACAGATGGAAAATCAGAAGGATCAATTTCATAAGATTATGCTAATACAAGGGAGGTAACTCTTAAACATAAACTGCTTCGATTGAAACGTCAGTATGTGAATGTTACACGGTGACGAGCTGGAAGAAACGTCAGCAAACCGGGCGAAATGCTTAGCGGATTTCGTCTGTTTTTGCGTTCTGAGTTCAAATTCCGCCGGGGTCGAGTTTACCTTTTATCCTTTCAGGTTCGATAAATTAAGTACCAGTTGCGCACTAAGGTCGATCTAATTCGATTTCCCCCTCATTCACCTAAAAATTTTGGGCCTTGTGCCTACGGTAGAAAAGAATATGTGAATGTTACAAGGCTCAGAGTGAAAATTACAATGTGGT
>NW_026416520.1:0-667 GCF_001194135.2 Octopus bimaculoides | reverse complement strand
ATATACGTATATATGTGTTGTGCGGGTCTGTGTATAACCATACATACTTACGAACGTAAGTATATATATGTATATATATATATATATATATATATATAAAAACACACAGACGCATATAATGTGTCAGTATGTTGGGGTGAGGAGAGGACGACGGGGTTGTCGCAAAAGAAAAAGAAACTTAATAAGATTGTAAAACTAAACCAAAAAAAAGCAAAGCGGGAAGTGTGAATGACTGTAATGTCTAAAAGTAAAAATACAATAAAAAGCAAATGCGAAAAACAAAAGAACAAAACTCTTTATTCAATAACAATGCCAACATTAAAACTAAATGCAGCTCCACCAACAACAGCAAAAACGAAAACTAAATATCACATACCTCCTTCCCATTCGCTTTCCCTTTGTTTACTAAAAGAATCAGCACTGTTGCATTCATTCATGTATATTGGAACGTAGGTGTAAAGATTTGAATGGTCATTTGGGAAAGCAAACACTTGCATGTTGTACCACGGTCAGAGTGAGAAGGAGAGCAAATAGGGAGAAGAAAATTAAAAAGAAAAACAAGCGAGCGAAATAGTAGAGAGAAAAAGTAGACAGATAGATATAGTAGACATAGAGCGAAAGAAGAGGGAGTAAGAAATACAAAGAGTTTGGTTGATACATAGATAGA
>NW_026416519.1:0-667 GCF_001194135.2 Octopus bimaculoides | reverse complement strand
GGCTTTCGTAAGTTGTGGCTATTGTAGAAGGCGCCACGCAAAGGAACTGAAACGTTAAATATATGTGGTTGAGAAGCAAACTTCTTAACCACACAGCCACGCCTGCGCCTCATATATATATATAAATATACATGTACGTGAATATATGTGTTAAAGATGTTAGCAATAACTGGCAGGAGACGGAGATCAGTAATGCTAGTAGTTAGTGTTATTGGATTTAGTTGTAGGCGGAATCTCAGTAAGTAGAACAGCTGTGACGAAATTGAAAAGGATGTGAAGAAAACTAGAATATCATAAAACGTATTTCTGACATCTTTCTTTAGACTTGAAGCGCAGCAGACTAGCACTTGTCATTGCCAACATCGGGTGAACATTGAAGCTTTGAGAACTATTTCGAGATTACCGTTGCTTAGTTATGCGCGTTGTGCTTTCTGTAAACACGAGCACAAAACTATATATACACCAGCTATACTTCAGAGTATGAGTGTGTAAACATGTATATATTATACGTGTGTGTGAGTGTTCAACGTGTGTGTATGTGTGTATAAGTTTATGCGTGTGTGGGTATTCATATATATGTATATGCGGGTATGTCTACCTATCTTACATATATATATACTATGCATATGTGAGAATATATATATATATATATATATACATATATATA
>NW_026416518.1:0-217 GCF_001194135.2 Octopus bimaculoides | reverse complement strand
CATAGTGTAATTATATATTTTCTGTTATCAGATGCTTCTACAGAATGCACAGAGGCGCGTACCCGTCACGAGTGTATCTCCACCAGGCACGTCGATTACTAACGGTATTTCACTAAATAGTTTCACATATATATTTTTACACACGTACACTTATTTCTCACTCTCTCTCTGAATAAAATATCTATACAGAGAACAAGCCACACATATGTATACACTA
>NW_026416517.1:0-437 GCF_001194135.2 Octopus bimaculoides | reverse complement strand
CTTAGACAGTATTTTACGTAGGATATGGGCAGTTCCCATGAGCACTATCTCTAGAACTTCAGCCATTTTGGGGTTTCCTGGTATCTGAGCTAGGTAGTAACCAGCCCGTTTCGCTGTCATTCCCAGGGCACCTATGACAATAGGTATTGTTTTCGTCTTCAGATTCCACATTTTGCTAATTTCTATTTCAAGATTTTTATATTTGCTCAGTTTTTGGTAGGTCTTGACAGATACGTTTATATCGATTGGGACAGTCATATCAATGAGGAGGCATGATTTTTGTCTGAAGTCTTTCAGTATGATGTCTAGCCTATTTACATCTATCTTTCTGTCAGTTTGAATGGTGAAATTCCAAAGGAGTGCGATGTGATCATTTTCAAGTACTGTGGATGGTTTGTGTTCCCACCAGTTTTTATTATGGGGCAAGTCCAGGTTTT
>NW_026416516.1:0-252 GCF_001194135.2 Octopus bimaculoides | reverse complement strand
GTGCGTTTTATTCATTTATGTTGGAGTGTGCATTGCGTATGGAGAGAGTATATTGTACGCATATACGCATGTGTGTATGAATGTAAGCATGTATGAATATATATAAGAGTTTGATGTATCTGCAGTTGTATAAATGTATTATATTTGCTGTCATTTTAGATTTTCTACATGTTTCCATGTGAATACACACACACACACACACACTCTTATAGATAGATAGATAGATAGATAGATAGATAGATAGATAGATAG
>NW_026416515.1:0-212 GCF_001194135.2 Octopus bimaculoides | reverse complement strand
TTCTTGTTTCTTCCTCTTTCTCTTCCCATCCTCTCCCTCCCTCTGTCTCTTTTTCTCCTCCCATCCTCTGTGTCTCTCTCTCCCCCATCCTCTTTCTCTTTCTCCTCCCATCCTCTGTCTCTTTTTCTCCTCCCATCCTCTGTCTCTCTTTCTCCTCCCCTCCTCTCTTTCTCTCCCCCTCCTCTACCTCCCTCAGTCTCTCTAACACCCCA
>NW_026416514.1:0-224 GCF_001194135.2 Octopus bimaculoides | reverse complement strand
GTGTGTGTGTGTGTGTGTATGTATATGTATGTATGTATATATGCATGTATATGCACATAGAGTTTTTATATCGATAGATATTCCGCAGTCATATTAAGAATAACCTTTCCTTGCAAAATGAATTACAAGATAGTGCATAACAGAAACGAACTTTTTACCAAGAAAATATATGTTATGCATGCATACATACATACATATATATATATATATGTATATATATATAT
>NW_026416513.1:0-347 GCF_001194135.2 Octopus bimaculoides | reverse complement strand
GGCAGCCAGTCGTGCGACAGCCGCATTTCGGGACGGCACTGCAAGGGGGTGGTGGCAGGGAAAATGCTTCCCTCGGTATTTCGATTTTTGTCGTTGGTGTTGTTGTCTTTTTTGCTGCTGTTGTTACCATGTCTGGTCTTATAATATCTTATAGTAGGGATGCTGTTCCTGATGTTGATGATTCTGATTTTGATGATAGTGACAGTGTTATATTGTTGCCTTGGTTGTAGCTCTTTACTCTTTTACTCTTTTACTTGTTTCAGTCATTTGACTCCAGAGGCCATGCTGGAGCACCGACTTTAGTCGAGCGCAAATCGACCCCAGGACTTATTCTTTGTAAGCCTAGT
>NW_026416512.1:0-223 GCF_001194135.2 Octopus bimaculoides | reverse complement strand
GTATGTATGTATGTATGTATGCTTTATAGCATATTTATATATAAGCACAATAACATTTATAAATATATTTCATGATGCACACATATATAATATTATGCGTGTGTATATCTATATATATTATACATACATATATTCTTTCTTTCTTTCTTTAAGTTGTTTCAGTCATTTGCCTGCGGCCATGCTGGAGCACCGCCTATATATATATATATATATATATATATAT
>NW_026416511.1:0-1016 GCF_001194135.2 Octopus bimaculoides | reverse complement strand
TTATTATTATTATTATTATTATTATTATTATTATTATTATTCTTTCTAATTATGGCTGTAGGTCAATAATTTCAGGTAGTGGGGTTAGTTGATTACATCAACCTCAGTGCTCAACAGGATAAAATGTAAAATCAACCCAATATAAAAGAGCTGAATGAAAAGCTGTTAAGCATTTTTTTTTTCCTTCACAAAGTGCTAATGATTTTGTTAGCTTGTTACCTTAAGAAAAAAAAACAAAAAAGTGGTAATGGTTGTGGTGGTGGTAGTGGGAATGTGGTCATGGTGGTGGTGGTGGTAGTGGTGGTGGTGATGCTTTCTTTTATTTGTCTCAAGGACAATATATGAAAGAATATTACAAATGGTGAGGATAAAGCAGGTGGGTAGGGTTATACAGAATTGATTATGATCAAAGAAAAACAGCCATGGTAAACAAAAGTCTACAATAAGGCATGAAATGCGATAGATGTCCCAAGAGGATGACAGCCACCTAATACCAGTCAAGAACAATGTTAATAATAATAATAATAATAATAATAATAATAATAATAACAACCATATGTTTACAGAAATTATTTCTACATCAAATAGAAGCTTATAATATATAATTGATCAATTGCTGTTCGTTTTTAGTTGCTACTCAACATTTGTCCATTAAACGTTCACACATCACAACAATACATGCAGAGTTTAGAGTTTGTAAAGAGATTTCATCAACCAATCAGTTTATGTTGTATAAATATCAGTTTTTCACCTTTGTTTCCAATAATTTCTAATCTGGTTTTGTAGTTCTTTGCTGTTGTTGTTGTTGTTGTTAATGAAAATAGCTGGAATTTGTGAAGTTGTAAGCTAAAATGATTGTACACCAAAAGCAATTATATATTCATCATTGATTTCTTTTGTTCACCCCTCATCCAGGGAATGAACAGCGGTTATAATTAGAAGATATATGTGTGTGTATATGTGTGTTTGTATGTGTTATATAAATATATGTATACATATATACATATATATATATA
>NW_026416510.1:0-296 GCF_001194135.2 Octopus bimaculoides | reverse complement strand
TTTCAACAATCTGTTCAACAGTCTGAAGACATTTATCAGAGGGCCCAGGTCGACCTGAGCGGGAGGCAGTTGATTCCTTTCCTTCGCTGGTGAACTGTACAATCACTCTGTTCACTGTGGCAAGAGGAATTCCAAGGCTTTGTGCAATCTTACGCTGGCTACGTCCACTATCAGACTGACCCACGATACGTCCTCTTTGAAAATCTGACAATTCTTTCGCGTCTGGTGTTCGTGGCATGACCAGTTGCTATAAACAATTAATATACTGTAATCTGAAATGAAAAATAATAGTACTT
>NW_026416509.1:0-220 GCF_001194135.2 Octopus bimaculoides | reverse complement strand
ATATCTGCATCTGTCACAGTTATCTTCTTGCTATCAGCTCCTACTACATTCACCTTATCTTGCAGGTGTAGTAGTTGATTAGTTGGTTCACACATACCACTTGTTCATCCCACCATAGCTATCTCATCTGCTACACATCACTTAACACTGTCAATGCCAAGCACCCTCACATCTCATGTGTCTCCTCCATTTTTCATGCAAACTAAACTTACATATTTAA
>NW_026416508.1:0-210 GCF_001194135.2 Octopus bimaculoides | reverse complement strand
GGTGCAGGGGTGGCTGTGTGGTAAGTAGCTTGCTTACCAACCACATGGTTATGTGCTCAGTACCACTGCGTGGCACGTTGGGCAAGTGTCTTTTACTATAGCCTCGGGCTGGCCGAAGCCTTGTGAGTAGATTTGGTAGACAGAAACTGAAAGAAGCCTATTGTATACATGTATATATATGTGTGTGTGTGTGTGTGTGTGTGTGTGTGT
>NW_026416507.1:0-438 GCF_001194135.2 Octopus bimaculoides | reverse complement strand
TGGTTGGTAAGCAAGCTACTTACCACACAGCCACTCCTGCACCATATACAATAATTTTTTTTTCTCTTTGTAGGGGTTCCCTGACAGAGGGGATGTATTCCAAAACTTTTCCCAAGAGTAAATACTGATTCAAAGTACCATGATCTTGGTAAATTCCTTTGATTTTAAAATTAAAAATATAAAAAAAGTAAAAAAAAGGAATCAAGGAAATGTTTCCAATCGAAGAGTTTCTGACATAGGGGACAAGGTCAATAGAAACACAAGGAAAGCATGGTTAGTTTTATACTAACTGCATGCCCACCCGGCTCACATACTTATTTGACTGGTGCACATATTTTATTGATTCCCCAGATGATGAAAAATGAAGTCTTCCTCGGCATGAATTGAAATCACAATCATCATCATCATCATCATCATCATCACCATCATCATCACCAT
>NW_026416506.1:0-620 GCF_001194135.2 Octopus bimaculoides | reverse complement strand
ATATATATATATATATATATATATATATATATATATTATGCATGTGCGTACGAATGAATATGTATGTGTATGCGTATAAATACTAACATTGCATTTGTGCATGTATCTATGCGAATGTGTGTGAATGCACCTGTATGCATGTATGTGGGTGCTTTTAAATGTTTGTGCGTAGACGTGTACGTCCATGCCATCTCTCGCTCCTATTTCTCTCTCTCTCTCTCTTTCTCTCTTTCTCTGTTTCCCTTATGAACATGTGACCCTGTCAGTGACGTAATTCAATGCATGCAAAGTAATTGGTTTCTTGTGACATTTGTGAATGGGAATAAAGAGATGGCGCTGCCATGGAGGACAGTGTTATATGCGAGAATGTCTGGAGACATCCTATATATCTATATATACATGTGTGTGTGTATGTGTGTGTGTGTGTGTGTGTGTGTGTAGGCGCAGAAATGGCTGTGTGGTAAGAAGCTTGCTTACCAACCACATGGTTCCGTCTTCAGTCCCACTTGGGCAAGCGTCTTCCACTATAGCCTCGGCCCGACCAAAGCCTCGTTAGTGGATTTGGTAGATGGAAACTGAAAGAACCCCTATATATATATATATATATATATATATATATA
>NW_026416505.1:0-225 GCF_001194135.2 Octopus bimaculoides | reverse complement strand
TCGTTCCCCCAATGTAAGATTTAGTGTGGCTATTTGTTTGTACATCACATAAACTATATTATCTGTCTTGCACCTATTGGAGAAATTGCATTTTTTCCTATCTCTACAGCCACATAGGTTATGAGGGGTGTCTATGTATGTGTGCTGTTGTGTGGTGCTATTGTTTTTTCGGTGTGTATCCCTCCTAGTAAGGGGTGTTGGCCTAGGGTTGGATTTATTCCTATT
>NW_026416504.1:0-481 GCF_001194135.2 Octopus bimaculoides | reverse complement strand
ATATATACATATAGGTTCCATGGTTACAACTTCCTTACTTCTTTCGGTGTAGGTCAGTAATTCTGGTTGGGTCCTCAGAACTGGTCGGTCACCTTGGTATTTGGTTATGTTTCGCGTATCCTCTACCTTTCCTTTTTCCTTCCTTTGACATCTAATACAGTCAGTCAGAAGATTAACAATTACCGATGCGAAGGATAGAACAAAATACATACAAACCTTACTTCACTTCTCTCTTAATATTTAGGTTCGTCATGAAAAGGAGGCATTGTGTTTTGCAACATTCCAAGAGAAAAATATATTTCATATATTTTATAATTAAGAATGTATAGATAATTAAATAAAAGTTTTCTTTGTCACGGCTACTTTTGTTAAAATTTCAAATTCTCATTGCCCGAAGCGTACTCTCAAAACAAGAAATATCATATTTATAAATATGCCTATGTTTATGGATATATATTTATATATGTTTATATAAATCTAA
>NW_026416503.1:0-316 GCF_001194135.2 Octopus bimaculoides | reverse complement strand
ATATATATATATATATATCCCATTGTTCAGTTTATTTCAAGATTTTTACCAATAAAGAACCGGTTTCTAACCTAGATCCAATGTTCCTTCATATGTATGTGCGTATGTATGTATATATATTTATGTATACATATGTATATCTATGTATATGAGTGTATATATATATATCTGTATCTATGTGTGTGAGTGCATATATGTAAATGCATATGTATGTATATATGTACGTGTGATTTATATATGTACGTATGCATGCCATGTGCATATACATGTATATATGTATATGTATATATGTATATATGTATATATGTATATATGT
>NW_026416502.1:0-627 GCF_001194135.2 Octopus bimaculoides | reverse complement strand
ACATATATATATATATACTTATTATATATTATATTCATTCATACATGTATGAATATATATTATGTTATATCAAACTCTCGGACACTGATTTAGTCTATTTACTTTTGCTAAATTTCAGTCAAAAAATATATTTTATGTGTACATATTACGCACACATACATACACACACATGTATGTATATCTGTATAGAGGCATAAACATATCTATATAGAGTATCAGTAAAATAAATCTGTCAGTCAATCGTTTACATTCAGCCATTTGTAGAAAATGGGGAAAGTTATTTATATTTGATTTTAATTTCTTTTTGGGTGTTATTTAATGAATTCTTGAAACAAATATTTTCATAGTCCTATATATATGTTCGACTTCTTCTTTGCGTTACAATATCTGTGAGTATATTGATACGTCCATCCATCTATCTATCCATCCATCCATACATACATACGTATATACATAAATACATAGGTACATATGTGTGTGTCTATATACACATATATACATGAAGATATATTTTTAAACTTGTACACATGTATAGATATTTATATACGTATATTATATATACATGAATATATATATTTAAACTTGTTTATTTCTAAAGATATTTATGTACGTATATAACATATATAT
>NW_026416501.1:0-428 GCF_001194135.2 Octopus bimaculoides | reverse complement strand
AGGCTTACAAAGAATAAGTCCTGGGATCAATTTGTTCGACTAAAGGCGGTACTCCAGCATGGCCGCAGTTAAATGACTGAAACAAATCAAAGAATAAAAGACCATCATGGTATCAACCAGACTACTGGACATTGCTATACAACCTGTCACAATGTGTTTCCTTGCTTTGTTGAAGCTTTCAGATGATGCCACCCTGGTGAGTAGGAGGGCAGGCCAACATGTCCCCCTGAAGAGAACGCCAGTCTGTCACAGAGTTTCCTATTTACAGCTGAGTGGACTGGAGGAACATGAAATAAGAGTTTTACTCAAGAGTACAACACACTGCCAGTCTGGGAATCAAAATCATTATCTAGCAATCATGAGTGCACTACTGTGTGTGTGTGTACAAGTAAAACAACACACATATACATACATACATACATACATAC
>NW_026416500.1:0-381 GCF_001194135.2 Octopus bimaculoides | reverse complement strand
AAACACAGGAACAGCAAAGGAATTTGCGTCGAAAGCACTATGCTGTCTTCAGTCGCTACATAAATACATGAATACTGGAATAAAATGGATAACATTCTATAGAAATTATGGAAACCAGAAGCCATATTGATCTTGGTAACAGAAGCATTTTAACATAAAGTTGTGTATTTCCGTTAATATATCTTCTTTAATATTTCAACTTGAATTAAAATTCCTTTACTTTAGTTGCAGGTGTTTATTGCCAAAGTGATAAATACCATACTGTGTCTATTTTTCTCTCCTCCCATGCTTCTAACTTTCGCAACACATAGACACACGTTTTATATAGAAATATGCAAGCATATATGCATATATACATATACATATATATATATATATGTA
>NW_026416499.1:0-489 GCF_001194135.2 Octopus bimaculoides | reverse complement strand
AGTGGCGGACAGAAAACAAGACAGGAAAACGAAACAGTGAAATAAACAAAAAAGGCTATACGGCCAGACGTGAAAAAGTATGTGCATATTGAATGAACGCTGTGAAGCAACGAACTGGAAGGACGAAGATGTTCGTGCGAGCTTGGAGAGACCAAGATATGAAAAGAAGTAGTAACTGGACACACGTGACCAGTGAGGGGTGAGGAGAAAGAGTGGTAGAGGGAGAAAAAGGGGAGGAAGTAGAATATAAGTGAGCAACGAAAAACAGAGATGAAGAGAGAGAGAGATATATAGTAGTGAAGGGGAGAGGCGAAGAACAGTTGAAGGAAGAATGAGAGGGGGGGAGATAGATGCAAAGATAGACAGAGTCACGTCAGAAAAATAAAGTTCAAAACTTACTTGCATATAATTTTTGTCTTGAAATTACAAGTGGAAATCCGCAGTACGAGCGAGTTTCATACAAGCGACCGCTAGTCGGCACTGAGCTCG